>NC_056748.1:618748466-618998053 GCF_019279795.1 Protopterus annectens | reverse complement strand
TGGTTTCAATGGTAGACTATATCAAAGAAAGAAAAGGACCTCCTTTTACCTTACAGCTGGGCAAAATTTTTTCCAAAATAACAGGGTAGGTATAAAAATTACTACGCAACATACATGTAATGCCAAATTAGCCTTTGGGACACAATCTAGCAATGACCTGAAGTCTTTAGTCTTTTTGCCACTACAAGGAATCTGGAATATACTGACCCTTTGTCTGGTGAGACCTCTGATGTCTACTCGCTGACAGAAAGGTTGACAGCCTCTTTTCTTGCAGTGGATTCTTAATAGCACATGACTTGTAGTAGAACAAGAAGTTATGTAATCACCATAACGTTCGATGTATGTATTCCATCTCGCTTCAAATTCTTACCCTTGGGTTCCGAGCCGAACCTTGGCTCAGACTTGGCCATACTCTAGCTCAAAGTCTTCATTTGGCTCGTGGCTAAGAGGTATCTCATACTGCAACGCACCCATCTCAGATCTTGTTTGCTGCAAGCTCACATACACACACAAATACGCTGAAAGGAAGAACCAACCCAACAAAAAAGGATACTGAAAACAGAGACTAAACCTCTAGGTCCTCCAGGATGGGGTAGGTGGGTGGGTTAGTAAGAATGTGAGGCGAGATGGACTACATACATCGAACGCTATGGTGAGTACATAACTTCTTGATATTATGTAATCCAATCTCGCCTGCATTCTTACCCTTGGGACAGCGTCCCTAGCACCTAAACCTTGGGTGGCTCATTGAAAAATACTCTTGAGCACTGTAGAACCAAAGAAAGATCTGCCTCTAGATATCAGATCCAATTTGTAGTGACTAATAAAAGGTGTGAGGCAATGCCCATGTGGCTGCAGGACAAATATCATCCATAGACATCCTAGCCTGAAAAGCAGTAGATGTAGACCCCGATCGTGTAGAATGAGCCTTTAAAGGGCAACTCCTTGCCATTTGAAATATAAATGAAGGAAATGCAACTAGAAATCCATCTGGACAGAGTTACTTTAGAAACTGGAGCCCCAAGTCTATTGTCTGAGAATTAGACAAAGAGTTGATCTGATTTTCTAATATCTTTAGTGCTATGTAAATAGAAACGCAATTGTCTGTGAACATCTAACTGATGAAACAAATTCTGCCTGGTTAGAGAATTCAGGGAAAAATACAGGCAGCTCAATGGACTGGTTGAGGTTGACAACCGAAGCAACCTTTGGCATAAAGGAAGGATTAGGTCTTAGAGAAACCCTATCCTTGTAAAATACCAAGTAAGAGGCCTGAACCGATAAAGCTTGGAGTTCAGAGACCTGCCTAGCAGAAGTGATGGCTATCAAAAAGCTTGACTTCCAACACAAACATTTTATGTCACAAGTTGCTGGGGGCTCAAAGGGAGGCGAGATAAGCCGCTGTAACATAAAACTGAGGTCCCATTGCATTACAGGATCAAAGACTGGAGGTCGAAGTAGCATAGTCCCTTTCAGAAAAGCCCTACAAAGCCTGTGCGCCATTAGATTGGGTTCATTAGCAACATGAAAAGTAGAAATGGCTGCCAACTGCACTTTGATAGTTGCCGCAGCTGATCCCTGGCTGAACAGTTGAGAAAGAAATTCTAAAATTGATGGGAGCTGTATGGGGGTCAATCTGCCTTTCATGAACCCAAATGGAGAATCTCTTCCACTTACTGGAATAAATCTTCCTAGTAGAAGGCTTGTGGGAAATAGATAGAATATGAACCACCTTCGGGGAAAAATCATGAAGCCTGACTAGGGACGGAATTGGAGCATTGAATTGGAGGTCTGAATGGAGGGATGGAACTGCCATGACATACGAGTCAGCAGATCTGACTCTGGGTCCAGAATCCACAGATCGTCCATTAGATAAGGGTGGAGAAAAGGGAAACAAATCTGACGAGGCCAGTGTGGTGCAATCAGTATCATCTTGCTTCCCAAGGATTGGGCTTTCTGAATAACCTTCGTCATCAGGGGGACTGGCAGGAAGACAGAGAAGACCGGAGGGCCAATCAATCATGAACTAAAGCGTCCCTGGGTGCCTCTCCCTTCGGGGGGGGGGGGGGTGAAGTAGCTGCTGCATTTGGCATTGAGGGGTCTGGCAAATGACCCCATCTGTGGAAAATCTGCTCCGCCACTTGTTCATTCAGGGACCACTCGTGAGGCATCAGGATAGCTCTGCTCAGCCTGTCTGCAATCATGTTAGACTTCCCTGGTATGTGCATTGCCACTAGAAAAAGTGTCGGGAAAAAACTGCCCACTGACAGACTCAAAGTGCCTCTCTGCAAAGGAGATACGACCTGGTTCCTCCCAGTTTGTTCAGATGGTTCCTCCCAGTTTGTTCAGAAACCATACCACTGACATGTTGTCTGAGTGGATTGCCACTGTCCCATGAGGAAGAAAGCCCTGAAGTGTTTGCAACCCTAATAGCACCGCTCTCAACTCCAAGACGTTGATATGCAAATTGGTCTCGTGCTATTGCCACGTGCCTTGGACTGTCCTGCCGAGATAATGCCCCCCCACCCGATCTGAGAGGCATCCATCGTCACCGTGGCAACTGGGGAAGGAAGAACGAAAGGCATGCCCGCATTGAGATTGCTAGTCTGAATCCGCCAGCGCAGATCCTGCTTGCACTTGTCTGTAGTAAGAATAAGATAGGAGAGTGGGAGATGTAGTAAGAATAAGATAGGAGAGTGGGAGATGCTGTAAAGACCATTGGGCAAAAAGTAGCCATCGAAATAGTCTCATGTGTAGTCTCGCAAGGGGAACTAGCATAATCGTGGCAGCCATGGTCCCCAATAACTTTAGGACCACTTTTGCCTTGACCTTCTTCAATGGTAGCAAAGCGTAGACCTGCTGCTGTAAAACCGGAATTCTCTCTTTAGGTAGGAAGGCCCTCATGAGCACAGTGTCTAATTCGTTGCCGATAAAGTTAACACGCTGCGAGGGCAACAAGGCAGACTTTTCCCAATTCAGAGTAATTCCCAGACGTTTACACAGCACAATAGTGGTGTCCCTGGTCTGTAGCAGTAGATGTCTGGTGGTGGCAGACAGGAGCCAGTCATCCAGGTACGGAAACACTTGGAATCCCCGACATCTCAAGTGAGCCGCTGCCACTGCCATGCATTTGATGAACATCCTGGGGGCTGTGATGAGACCAAAGGGCAGGGAGCAAAACTGAAAATGACTGGCTCCCAGCCGGAAGCATAAGTGACTTCTGAATGCCCTGTCCATCTTAATATGGTAGTAAGCATCCTTGAGGTCGATGGAGCACATCCACACATTTTCCTTAAACGGGAGAATTGACTGTAATGTGACCATGTGGAACTTGGACCTCTACATGAAGGTTAAAACGGCTGAGATCCAAGATGGGCCTCAGGTCCCCTGTTCTTTTCGGCACCAAAAAGAATCTTGAGCAAGTCCCTAATCCTACTTGGTCTGCAGGGACAGGCTGGATGGCTCCCTTTGACAGCAACTTTTGTACTTCTAAAGTTGCGAAATCCCTGTGAATGGGTGGAACGTCTGATTCTTTTGTTTGGAGGGGGATAAGAAAGAAAAGGAATATGATGACCTCCTGGAAATTCTCCCCAATACCCACTCTTCTTGGGTAATGTCTCGCCAGGCTTCTGGGTATAGAGATATGCGACCCCCGAATGGCTCCAGAGACACGCATAGTCGGGCCTCCCGTCAGGAGCACTGGTAGGGAGAACCACTAAAGAATCGTGGTCCCCCTGGTTATGCGGGCCTCCTCTGCTTCTAGGGTGGCATCTACCTGAATTTCCAACCCCCCCTCCCTGCCTCTGGAGGGGGAAATCACTCCGTCGTGAAAAAAACGCTGCAACTTTCTGAACCACATTTTTCCACCCTTCTGGCCCTTGGGGTAAGGTCTAGAAGGCATGGAAAAAAGTACAGTTTTGTACCTACCATAAATGTAGATGTTCGAAGATCCACATTGCTGCAGTCCTAACACTTGGGTAGTCCGCTGTCCCAGTCGGCCCGAATACCAAAGTATAAGGCGGACGTCGGTCAAGGCGCATTTGACTGACATCAGGACGTCAGGGTACAAATGCGCATGACCGACGTCATATCCTCAGTCTTTTCTTGCCCCAGATGTCAGAAGACCCTAAAAAGATAAGGCCAAAACCAAAAAACACCAAACACTCCTGTACCTAATATATGTACAATATATACAAAATTTACAAAAAATAGAACCCCACCCACACAACCACCCCTAAACACAGAGGGGAAGGAGGGAGGGTAAATTGGACTGCAGCAATGTGGATCCTCGAACATCTACATTTATGGTAGGTACAAAACTGTACTATGTTCTTCATTCCACATTGCTGCAGTCCTAACACTTGGGTAGAATCCCAAAGCAGAGGTAAGGGAGGATGGCAAAACTATAATGAAGCAGGAGCTGCCAAAATGCCCTGCAACACAGCAGTGGCAAAACCAGCCCTGGATTTAGAATAGAGAGGAAGGTGGTAATGCTTGGAGAAAGTATGCACTGAACTCCAAGTAGCTGCCTCAAAATATCCTTAGTTGCCACCCCTTAGAAATGCTGTTGAAGTGGCAGTAGCCCTAGTGGAATGAGGCCTAATCCCAGCTGGAATCTCCTTGCCATGATGGGAATAACAGAATGCAATGCAAAACCCAATCCACTTAGATATAGTTTGTTTTGACACAGGCTTGCCCTGAGAACTCAAAGCAAAAGAAACAAACAACTGCTGAGACTGCCTAAAATCCTTAGTCCTGCTTAAATAATAACGCAACTGTCTGTGTACATCTAAAGTGTGCAAAATCTTTTCCCCCTTATTTTGGGGATCTGCATAAAAGTAGGCAAATGAATAGTTTGGTTTAAAGCCACACTAGAAACCACCTTAGGCATAAATGAAGGATTAGTGCGTAATGATACCCTATCCTTATGGAAAATCAAAAGGCTCAACTGCCACCTTAAGGGCCTGCAATTCAGAAACCCTTCTTGCAGAAATAATGGCCAACAAAAGCAGTCTTCCATGACAAGTATTTCAATTCAGCAGTAGCCGCAGGCTCAAAAGGTTGTAGAGTAAGTTTCTCCAACACAAAATTGAGGTCCCAAGCAGGAGTAGGAGCTCTATTGGGGGTCTTATATTCTTTGCCCTCTAAGAAATTGCTTGAACAAAGGATGAGAAAACAATGGTGGGTCACAATCATAGTGAGCTGAAATTGCTGCAGCATGAATCTTAATGGAAGAGAAAGACAAACCTTTGTCCAATAACTCAGTAAGATATTGAAGAGCCACACTCAAATTAGGCTCAGAAACATCCAAATCCTTTGCTGCACTCCAAAATAAAAATATCTTCCATTTTTCTGCATACACTTTACTTGTACTAGGTCTTCTGGCTTCCATAATCACATTCAAAACTTGTTGAGGAAGTTGAGACCTGCTGTGGTTCAAAACAGAATATGCCAGGCTGTTAGATGAAGAGTGAAGCTTGACATTGAGTAGATGACCGTCCCTCTGAGACAAAAGGTGTGGAATTAAAGGTAAAGGCCATGGAGGCTTCCTTACCAGATTCCTCAGTAATGGGTACCAGTGTTGCGAGGCCAATCTGGAGCTATCAAAATCATCCTTGGCTTGTCTTGTCTGACCTTTAGGAGTACCTTTGGGAGGAGAGGCAGAGGTGGAAAGGCATACACATGAAGATTTTCCCAACTGAAAGAAAGAGCATCCACTTTCCAAGCTGTGTGATGAAACCTTTTCGTGCAAAACTTTGGCAGCTGGTGGTTTAGTGGAGAAGCGAACAGATCTATGTCTGGAGTTCCCCAGGACACTGTCAATTTCGAAATACATGAAGATCCAGTTTCCACTCGTGGGGATCCATGATTTGCCTGCTTAACACATCTGCTAAGGAGTTCTGTGCTCCTGGCAGAAACCTTGCCTGAAGATTTAGCTGCAAGCTGAGCAGTCTCCCACAAAATCATTGCTTGCCTGCATAGAGGATAAGAATGTGTTCCCCTTGTTTGTTGATGTACCACATGACAGTTGTGTTGTCTGTTAGAATCAACACCTGCCCCGGAAGAAGTAACTCCTTGAAAGCCATTAATGCAAACTGGACTGCTAACATCTCCTTCATGTTGATATGTAGATGCTGTAGTCTGGCAGGCCACTTGTCTTGTATCCACTTTCCATTCAGATGAGCTCCCCAAGCAATGTCTGAGGCATCTGTCGTTAGAATCTGACTCGCCTCTGGCGGGTCACAGAGTCCCTTGTTTAGGTGACATTCCTGAGCCCACCACAAAAATTCCTTTTGAATGCAAGGTATTATTTGAATGACAGTGTCCAAATCCTGGCAGTGCTGTGTCCATACATTTTTAGATACCATTGCAGCTTCCTCATATGCAGTTTGGCATTGGGAAGCACCAGAATACAAGATGCCATGAACCCTAAGGCTTGAAGGACTGTCCTTGCAGTCAGCCCGGACTGAAGAGATAGTTGATGGAAGTAAAGGGAAAGATTCTTTGTTTGACCGGGGTTAAAAAGGCCATCTGGGCTGCTGTATTCAGTCTCACACCCAGAAAGCACATGTCTTGAGAGGGTACTAGACTGGACTTTATTTCGTTCACAGAATACCCCAGGCATCTTAGCACTGCTATCACATATTCCAGATGCTGAAGAAGCTCTTCCTTTTCTTGAGCCAGAATCAGACAGTCGTCCAAGTAAGGATAGATTTGTATTCCTTTTAGCCTGAAGAAAGCCACAACTGGAGCCAGAACTTTGTGAATACTCTGGGCAGTAGATAAGCCAAATGGTGATGCAGAGAACTGATAATGGGAATTTCCAGCTCGAAAACGCAGATACTTCCTGCAACTGAGTCTGATAGGCACATGAAGGTAAGCCTCCTTGAGATCTAAAGTTACCATCCAGTGATCCTTGCCCAGCAGAGGTAAAAGCTGTTGCAACGTCAACATTTTGAACTTGGGAATGTCCAGATAAGTGTTGAGGATAGACAAATCCAAAATTGGTCTCCACGTGTTCCCCTTTTTGGTACTAGGAACAGGCGAGAATAAAATCCTAGGCCCCTTTCTGGCACAGGAACCGGCTGAATGGCCCCTATCTGGAGTAACAGAGAAATTTGCTTGTGAGCCTCTTTTCTTTGTATAGGAGGAATGTCTGGCATGCCTTTGAAAGGAGGCAAGGTATGGAACTAAAACCTGTAACCGTGGTGAATGATATCCAATACCCATCTGTCTTGGGTAATAACATCCCAATTTTCTTTGAAAAGTGCCAGCCTTCCTCCCAAAGGTGCTGCCAGGCGAAGGCTCTGGCAGCTGAAAAGGCAAGTCATTGGGTCTGTTTAAAGGACTGACCCCTGCCCTCACCAGAGGACTGGGCAGGTGAACTCCTGTTCTAGGCCTAAAAGAACCTTGAGCTCTGCCCCTACCACGTCTAGATCTACCCCTAGACTGAGAATCATAAGAAGGATAAGTCCACCCTTAGTAGGCCAATTTCTACTAAACTTTGGAGGCTGAACCTGCAAAAAATCTTTAACAGTCTGCATAGACTTAGCCTTGTCCTCCATTTTCTTTAAAACTGCTTCCACAGGCGCACCAAATAACACATCAGATTGTAAAGGAGCATCTAAAATCCTTGTCTTTACATGTTCAGCTAAATTCTGATCCCTCAGCCAGGCGTGCCTGCGAAGAACAGAACCAGTGGCTGCCACCCTCGAAGAGGCCTGTACAGCATCAAAACCACATTGCAAGGAATGCTTACCCACCTGTTCAGAAACATGAACTAAATCCTGCAACTCTTTACACTCAATACCTTCCGCCAAAGCATCTACCTAGACTTCAATTGTGAAAGGAGATAATTCTGGTATTTCAAAATGTGAAACTGGCAATTCAAAGCCCTCATGGCTAAAGTGGAAGAAGTATACACCTTCTTTCCCCATCTATCCAAAGCCCTTGCCTCTTTATCAGAAGGAACAGGATTTTTAACAACAGAAGCCTTAACACCTTTAGGGCCCTGAGAAACAGTTTCTGGGTCTGCCCTAGGACTCTTAAAAAGATGCATATGAGCTTCAGGCACCCTATAATACCTATCCGGTTTAACTGGGGCAGGAGGCAAAGAATCAGGGTTCAGGGAAGCCTCTGCAAAAACATCCTCTACCACATCCAGAACAGGAGGTATAGCTAAAGGCCTATGCTGGGGTAGAAACAAAAATTCCCTAAGCCTTTTCCTGGAATCAGAGAAATCTTGACCTTCCCATTTAAAATGCTCCCTCATGGAATGAAGAGTCTCTGAAAAAGAAAAATCCTCAGGAGGAGAAGCCGAAGGTGTAGAGTCATCTACATCAGAATCAGAATAAGGAGGAAACTCCTGCAAGTCTTCAGCCGAAGACTCAGAAGCCTCCGAACACTGCTCAAAACTTTCAAGCTCAGGTTCCACCCTAGGCCTCTTATCGGGGGGGGGGCATAGAACCTCTAATCATAGTAATCAAATCTTCTGCCATTTTAAGCATATGTTTCTTAGGCAGAGACCCTGAAGAACTAGGGGAGACCCCCACTGAAGTTAACCCTGGCCTGCCTCTAGAAGAAGCCTTGGAAACAGAAGGGGAGGGCCTAACCACCTTAGGAAGGGAGGGGAGAACAGCTACCTGAGAAGCCCCTTCAGCCTGGCCTACCTCCTGAGAGGACACATCCTGTAACAGTAAAGTCTCTCCCTGAGCATCCAAAGGAACTTCTGGTAGAACCACCGGCTCCACTGAGCCCTCTAAAGAACCGACGTCCGGGACAGACTGTTCTTCCACCCTAGGCTTCGCTGCTTTTTCCTTGCGCTTTTAGGCGGGCGGAGCATCCGACGGCATGTTGTAATTACAACGCTTCCCAAAAACTAACCTGGCACAATCTAATCTTCTCTTAATAGTGCGTTTGTTAAATCTAGCACAAGAGCGACAGCCAACAACGTCGTGCTCAGGCCCTAAGCAAGGTATACACAAGGTATGGTAATCTCTATGAGGTATCTGTTTCCCACAAGAAATACAGTTATTCACTTTTTCTGACATCCGGTTAAATACTGAGGCAAGAAAAACCAAAATATTCCCAACGGGTACTTAGCCAACTTTGATTCGGTCTGAAACTCCGACTTCAGAAAATTTCAGAACGCCAACCTGCACTCGCAAAACTGCTTCTGCATCGGACCATGCGGCAAAAAAGACTGAGGATATGACGTCGGTCATGCGCATTTGTACCCTGACGTCCTGATGTCAGTCAAATGCGCCTTGACCGACGTCCGCCTTATACTTTGGTATTCGGGCCGACTGGGACAGCGGACTACCCAAGTGTTAGGACTGCAGCAATGTGAGATGAAGAACATCGGACTCCCACGGCATACAGGGTTCTTCCTTCCTGCTCACACCTAGTAAGAGTGCGTCCTTCAACTTGGTTCCAAATAAGGATGAACTGTCAAAGGAGGTGTGGTGAAAGTAGACTTGAAAGCCTCCGCGAAGTTGCACAGGTGCATCCAGGAGTGTCTCCTAAGAGACTCTGGAACCCGCAGCCCTGCTCGCTCCGTCGGCTGCATACAAGATCAGCCTCATGGAGGAGTTGGTAATGGAATTTAGGGTAGACATCTAAGCACCGACCTTTTGAACCACAGCATCAGAAACATTACCCTGTAGAGAATCTCCCAGCTCTTTTAGGAGATCTCTCTGGAGCCGTGTAAAATGTGACAAATAGCTCAGCAACTAACTGCAGTGTAAAGGCTGCTGAAGAAAACACACGCTTCCCATACCTGTCCATAGACTCCTTGCTAGGGATGGACAGTAGATGAAGTTTTATCAAGTTCCTTCTTGGTGGCTGCTGCCACCACCACGACATCTACTGGAACGGCTTTCGTAAGAAAATCCTTGCCTGGAGGAGCGGACAAAAACTTGTTGGGTCTCCTAGGGACCGGTTACACAGTGTCTGGAGTTTACCACACCTTCCGACAAACAAGATCCAGTAGCTCGTTGAATAGGGGAGAAACCCAAGGGGTGGAGGGGTGAGACCCGAAGGCCTTCAAGAACACAAACTCCTCCTCAGAAGGGGATTTGGAGGGCAAGTCACCTCTCTGCCTCAAGATTTCCAGGATATCTGAGAAAGAGATATCTTCAGAAGACTACTTGGGGGACTCCTCAAGGTCGGTGTCAGACGCAAGAGACTCATCTTGGGAGTCAAGATGCTTCCTCTTGCAAACTCTTTCTGGGGGCTCCTCAGGCAAAAAACTCCGGGGAGACCTCAGAAAGTTGGGGACCACTCATGGAGGTATCCTGAGGCCTTGGGTCTCCGCTGTCCATGGATAGAGGGTGATTCGAGACTGATACCAGTGCTGGAGGGGGCAGAGTGTCAGTGCCCTAAGATGCAGCTGATGACCTGGCCAGCATGCTCATGACCTCGAAAGCTGAACCCCTTGGCTCCAAAGGTCGACTGACTGTGGAAGATACGGTAGTAGCCCTCGGAGCCGAAGAGATGAGGTCCGAAGCCGATGTCAGACCCAAGCTCACCCAAGCCGAAGCACCGAGAGGAAAGCTAGGAGCCAAAGATCATCGATTCGAGACCTCCCTCTCTGGTCCGACTGGTGAACCAAGAATCCTGGACCCCGTGGACGGCACTGATGGGGTCGGAGTGGAGATCTGAGCAGAGAGGCCAGATGGGGCTACTGGAACAGACCTCACGGCATCCGACAGAACCAACAGCTCCCGCTCAGAAAGCAGAGAAAGGCTCAGAGGATGAACAGCCAAAGAGGGGGGGAGGATGTGCTCCGGGGCCGACTGGGCTGGAACCGAAAACAATTTAGTCAGCACCAATGACTGGAGCAGTTTCTGCACTACTCTATCGACAGTCATCAGAGAGGGTCCGAGAGGACCTAGAGGATAAGGTTGGAGATCTGGATCTCCCTACATAGGGAGGCCTATGAGACTGAGAAACCGGTCGTGGAACTGGAGACCGGCTCCGAACTAGAATATCTGTCACCGGCTCCGAGATGCTGGGAGCCAATGTCGACATAGTCAGTGTACTGCCTTCTGTCGGCACTGAAGCCAATGGAGCCGAAGTAACAGTAGTTTTAGTAATTTTCTCTGGCGACTCTAAGAAAACTGACCGAGCTGGACAGCGTTTTTTTGAAGATTTTTTTCTCTCATTTCTTGTCTGGTTTGGAAGGAGAGGCTCTGGAACTAGAAGACCTCTCCAAATCTTCTTCAAAGGAAGGTTTCAGTAGTCCTTTTAAGAGAAGCTTGTTCTTCCTCTCTTGCAGTACATGGGGACTGAAATTGTGGCCAAACAAGCAGGATTCTTGGCGAAGAATAGCACCCAACAGTACACACACACACACGGAGTGCCCATCAGTTAATGACATCTTGTTACTACATTCTTTACACTTTTTAAAGCCCGAAGGCCTGTGTTCTTTGGGATCTTTAGACATGCTGACAAGAAAACTCCACACACACCACACAAGGGAACACAGGAAAACCCTTGCACCAAAAAACAAACACAGAAGGGCACGGGAAAGATTGGGAGTCTCTAACTGAAACGGCCTAGAACGCGGACAACCACAAGGAGGACTAGGTCCTCTAATTTAAATGGGCCTAGCCCAGGAAAAGTACAGTTTTGTACCTACCATAAATGTAGATGTTCGAAGATCCACATTGCTGCAGTCCTTACATATGGGTAGTCCGCTGTCCTCGGTCGGCCCGAATACCAAAGTATTAGGCTGACGTCGGTCAAGGCGCTTAAAACTGACATCAGGACGTCAGGGTACAAAAGCGCATGACCGACGTCATTTCCTCAGTCTTTTCTTGCCCCAGATGTCAGAAGGCCCTAACAAGAAAGGCCAAAGCCAAAAAAACAGCAAAAACTAACCAACCACCCGTGCACTAACCATATTTACAATATGTACAACACAAACCACACCTCCACCACCTTCAACAACAGAGGGGAAGGAGGGAGGGTAAATTGGACTGCAGCAATGTGGATCTTCGAACATCTACATTTATGGTAGGTACAAAACTGTACTATGTTCTTCATCTCACATTGCTGCAGTCCTTACATATGGGTAGAATCCCAAAGCAGAGGTAAGGGAGGATGGCAAAACTATAAAGCATTAGGAGCTGCCAAAATGCCCTGTAAAATTGCAGTGGCAAATCCAGCCCTAGATTTAGAGTAAAGTGGAAGGTGGTAATGCTTAGAGAAAGTATGCACTGAACTCCAAGTAGCTGCTTCCAAAATATCTTTAGTAGCCACCCCTTAAAAAGCTGTAGAAGTGGCAGTAGCCCTAGTGGAATGAGGCCTAATCCCAGCTGGAATCTCCTTACCATGATGGGAATAACAGAAAGCAATGCAAAAACCAATCCACTTAGAAATAGTTTGTTTTGAAACAGGTTTGCCCTGAGAACCCAAAGCAAAAGAAACAAACAACTGCTGAGACTGCCTGAACCCTTTAGTTCTGCTCAAATAATATCGCAACTGTCTGTGTATATCCAAAGTGTGCAAAATCCTTTCCCCTTTATTTTGGGGTTTGCATAAAAGTAGGCAAATGAATAGTTTGGTTTAAAGCCACACTAGAAACCACTTTAGGCATAAAAAGAAGGGTTAATGCGCTTAAAGACACCCTATCCTTGTGGAAAATTAAGAAAGGCTCAACTGCCATAAGGGCCTGTAATTCAGAAACCCTTCTCGCAGAGGTAATGGCCAACAAAAAGCAGTCTTCCATGATAAATATTTCAACTCTGCCGATGCTGCAGGCTCAAAAGGTTGTAGAGTGAGTTTCTCCAACACAAAATTGAGATCCCAAGCAGGAGTAGGAGCTCTACGTGGGGGTCTTATATTCTTTGCCCCTCTAAGGAATTGCTTAAACAAAGGCTGAGAAAATAATGGTGGGTCACAGTCATAGTGAGCAGAAATTGCTGCAGCATGAACCTTTATAGAGGAGAAGGACAAACCTTTGTCCAATAACTCAGTAAGGTATTGAAGCGCAACACTTATTAGGTTTAGAAACATCAAAGTCCTTTGCTGTACTCCAAAATAAAAATCTCCTCCATTTATCTGCGTAAACTTTCCTTGTACTAGACCTTCTGGCCTCCAAAATAACATTCAAAACTTGTTGTGGAAGCTGAGACCCTCCAGGGTTTAGAACAGAATATGCCAGGCTGTCAGATGTAGAGAATGAAGTTTGACATTGAGTAAATGACTGTTCTCCTGAGACAGCAGGTGAGGAATCTAAGGCAAAGGCCATGGAGGCTCCTGTACCAGACTTCTCAGTAATGGGTACCAGTGCTGTCGAGGCCAATCTGGAGCTATTAAAATCATGTTTGGCTTGTCCTGTCTGACCTTCAGCAGTACCTTTGGGAGGAGAGGCAGAGGTGGAAAGGCATACACGTGAAGATTGCTCCAATTGAAAGAGAGCATCCACTTTCCAAGCTGTGGGATGAAACCTTTTTGTGCAAAACTTTGGCAGCTGGTAATTTAGTGGAGAAGCGAACAGATCTATGTCTGGAGTTCCCCATAACACTGTCAATCTCTGAAATACATGAGGATCCAACTTCCACTCGTGGGGATCCATAATTTGTCTGCTCAACACATCTGCTAAGGAGTTCTGTGCTCCTGGCAGAAACCTTGCCTGAAGATTTAGCTGTAAACTGAGAGCAGTCTCCCACAAAATCATTGCTTGTCTGCATAGAGGATAAGAATCGTTCCCCTTGCTTGTTGATGTACCACATGACAGTTGTGTTGTCTGTTTGAATCAACACCTGCCCTGGAAGAAGTAAATCCTTGAAAGCTATCAATGCAAATTGGACTGCTAACATCTCCTTCAAGTTGATATGTAGATGTTGAAGTCTGGCAGGCCACGTGTCTTGTACCCATTTTCCATTTAGATGAGCTCCCCAAGCTTTGTCCGAGGCATCTGTCGTTAAAATCTGACTCGCCTCTGGCCGGGTCACAGAGTCCCTTGTTTAGGTGACATTCCTGAGCCCACCACAAAAATTCCTTTTGAATGCAAGGTATTATCTGAATGACAGTGTCCAAATCTTGGCAGTGCTGTGTCCATACATTCTTGAGATACCACTGTAGCTTCCTCATATGCAGTTTGGCATTGGGAAGTACCAGAATACAAGATGCCATGAACCCCAAGGCTTGAAGGACTGTCCTTGCAGTCAGCCTGGACTGACGAGACAATTGGTGGAAGTAAAGAGAAAGATTCTTTTGTTTGCCCGGGGTCAAAAAGGCCATCTGGGATGCTGTATTCAGTCTCACACCCAGAAAGCACATGTCCTGAGAGGGTACTAGACTGGACTTTATTTCGTTCACAGAATACCCCAGGCATCTTAACACTGCCATCACATACTGTAAATGATGAAGAAGTTCGTCCTTTTCTTGGGCCAGAATCAGGCAATCGTCCAAATAAGGATAGATTTGTATTCCTCTTAGCCGAAAGAAAGCTACCACTGGAGCCAGAACCTTCGTGAACACTCTGGGCGCAGTAGATAAGCCAAAGGGCAATGCAGAGAACAGATAATGTGAAGTCCCAGCCCGAAAACGCAGATACTTCCTGCAACTGGGCCTGATAGGAACATGAAGGTAAGCTTCCTTGAGATCCAGAGTCACCATCCAGTGATCTTTGCCCAGCAGAGGTAAAAGCTGTTGTAACGTCAACATTTTGAACTTGGGAATGTCCAGATGTGTTGAGGATAGATAAATCCAAAATTGGTCTCCACGTGTTTCCTTTCTTTGGTACTAGAAACAGGCGAGAATAAAATCCTAGGCCCACTTCTGGCAGAGGGACCGGTTGTATGGCCCCTATTTGAAGTAGTAGAGAAATTTGTTTGTGAGCCTCTAGTCTTTGCTGAGGAGGAACGTCCGGCATGCCTTTGAAAGGAGGCAAGGTATGGAAATAAAACTTGTAACCTTGGTGTATGATATCCAATACCCATTTGTCTTGGGTAATCAACATCCAATTTTCCTTGAAGAGTGCTAACCTTCCTCCCAAAGGTGCTGCCAGGCAAGAAGGATCTGGCAGCTGAAAAAGTAGGTCATTGGGCCTGTTTACGAAAGGACTGGCCCCTGCCCTCACCCGAAGATTGTGCAGGTGAACTCCCTGTTCTAGGTCTGAAAGAACTCTGAGCTCTGCCCCTACCACATCTAGATCTACCCCTAGACTGAGAATCATAAGAAGGATACGTCCACCCCTTAGCAGGCCAATTCCTACTAAACTTCGGAGGCTGAACTTGCAAAAAATCTTTAACAGCCTGCATAGACTTAGCCTTGTCTTCCATTTTCTTCAAGACTGACTCCACAGGTGAACCAAACAACACATCAGACTGCAAAGGAGCATCCAAAATCCTTGTCTTAACATGGTCAGATAAATTCTGATCCTTCAGCCAGGCGTGCCTGCGAAGAACTGAGCCAGTGGCAGCCACCCTAGACGAGGCCTGCACAGCATCAAAACCACACTGTAATGAATGCTTACCCACCTGTTCAGAGACATGCACCAAACCTTGTAATTCCTTACACTCAATGCCTTCCGCCAGAGCATCCACCTTAGACTTCAATTGAGAAAGAAGAAAGTTTTGATATTTCAACATATGAAACTGGCAATTCAAAGCCCTCATAGCTAAGGTAGAAGATGTATAGACCTTCTTTCCCCATCTATCCAAAGCTCTGGCTTCTTTATCTAGAGGAACCAGATTTTTTACAACAGAGGCCTTGACACCCTTAGGTCCCTGACTAATAGTTTCTGGGTCCGCCCTAGGACTCTTATAAAGATATTTATGAGCCTCAGGCACCCTGTAATACCTATCCGGTTTAACAGGAGCAGGAGGCAGAGAATCAGGATTAAGTGAAGCCTCTGCAAACACATCTTCCACAACATCCAGAACAGGGGGTATAGCCAAGGGCCTATGCTGGGGTAACAGCAAAAATTCCCTAAGCCTTTTCCGAGAATCAGAGAAGTCCTGACCTTCCCACTTAAAATGTTCCCTCATAGAATGAAGTGTCTCTGAAAAAGAAAAATCCTCCGGAGGAGAAGCAGAAGGAGTGAAATCATCTGCATCAGAATCAGAATAAGGAGAGTACTCCTGCAAGTCTTCAGCTGAAGACTCTGAAACATCGAAGCCTGCTCAAAACTTCCCAACTCTGGCTCCACCCTAGGCCTCTTATCAGGAGGGGCAAAGAACCTCTAATCAGAGTAATCAAATCTTCTGCCATTTTAAGCATGTGCTTCTTAGGCACAGACCCTGCTGAACTAGGAGTGACACCAACAGAAGCTAAAACTGGCCTGCCTCTGGGAGAAGCCTTGGAAACAGAAGGAGAAGGCCTAACCACCCTAGGAAGGGAGGGAGTACAGTAACTTGAGAAGCCCCTTCAGCCTGACCTGCTTCCTGAGAGACCACCTCCTGCAAAATCAAAGTCTCCCCCTGAGACTCCAGAGAAGTCTCCGTCGGAACCACCGGTTCCACTGAAGCCTCTAAAGAACCGGCGTCCGGAACGGACGACTCATCTTGCCTGGGTTTAACTGCTTTGTCTTTGCGCTTCTTGAGAAGCGGGCGCGGAGAATGCGCCGGCATATTATAATTGCACCGCTTCCCAAAGACCAGCCTAGCACAATCCAACCTTCGCTTAATAGTGCGTTTATTGAACCTAGCACAAAAGCGACACCCAACAACGTCGTGCTCAGGCCCCAAACAAGGAATACACAAAGAATGATAGTCCCTATGCGGTATCCGTTTCCCACAAGAAATACAGTTATTCACTTTTTCTGACATCCGGTAAAACACTGAGGCAAGAAAAAACCAAAATATTCCCCAACGGGGTACTTAGCCAACTTGGATTCGGTCTGAAACTCCAAATTCGAAAAATTTCAGAACGCCGAACGGCACTTGCAACGCTGCTTCTGCATCGGACCATGCGGCAAAAAAGACTGAGGAAATGACGTCGGTCATGCGCTTTTGTACCCTGACGTCCTGATGTCAGTTTTAAGCGCCTTGACCGACGTCAGCCTAATACTTTGGTATTCGGGCCGACCGAGGACAGCGGACTACCCATATGTAAGGACTGCAGCAATGTGAGATGAAGAACATCAAGAGACCAACACAACAGAAACAACAAAACAACAAAAAGGAAGACTACAACTGGACAGTAGGGAAAATAAGGTCCTCTGACTGAAAAACGGGCCTAGCCCATGGAGAAAAGGGGCGAACGGGATACCAAAAGGCCAACGGAACCGGCCACACAACCAGAACACACACAAGGTAGCTATGAAAATAGCTTTTTGGTCAACAAATTTTTTGAATTTAGAAGAAAAATTATACTTAGCCACGGCCAAGAGCGAGACCATGTCTGAGCATAACAAGTGGCAAACGAGATCTGGGATGGGCGCGTTGCAGTATGGGATAACCTTAGCCACGAGCCAATTGAAGGCTTTGAGCTAGAGTATGGCAGAGTCGGAGCCGAGGTTCAACTCCGAACCCAAGGGTAAGAATGTAGGCGAGACTGGACTACATAACATTTAACTTTTTGGATATATTTGTGTACCACTTGCTTGCAGATGAAGTCCTCATTTGCATGTCTGAGTTTGAGGGCACTGGAATCCACATGTGCAAACTGTAAACATAATTCCTCCAACCTGGTTCATATAAACACCAAGAATAGGAGGCAAACACCCCACAATGGGGATGGTGCGGTGGTCACAACCCCCCTGCAAAAGTGTCATGACAGAAAAATTTTCTTAATTTCATGCTGTAGTATTTCTTTTTTCAAAGGGAGGGACATAAAGCAATTGTAGCACCTGTGAAAGTGACCAAGCAAGGGAGATAATCTTATGCCCTCAGGAATATGACTGCCCAAATGCACCAGCCCTTTCTGAGAACTTACAGAAAAATGGAGGTATAGATTGTTCAGAATGCCTTCAAATTGGTGAAGTCTGGGAAGGCCTTAAGACTTCCTGGCACTGCCCATTCTTCAGTTAAATCTATACTGTGAATGCTGGACAGCATTCCATTAAAAATAGTGACCCTGAAGGAACATGCCTTGATTATTTGGGTTTCTCCCAGACAGCCAATTTTTATTTTGTGCCACATGCCTGAACCATATCTGGGTGCTGGCTCTCTGCATCTGGAAAGGAACACTGAGGTGGTTGAAATCTGATGCCAATTAGATAGAGGTTTTATGCTTTTTCTCCATGTTTTCTAGGTGTGCCTTAATATCAGGATAGAACAAGCAGGTATTGTGTAAAAGGATGTTCATATACATCACTTTGATGTTCTTAGTGAAATTTGTAAGCTTGAGATGCGTGTGCTCATATACAGTAATATATTGTATGAATCTGTCTTTACTCTCGGAGACACTTACTTGCATCATACCAGTTCAAAATGAATTAAACACTGTACAACTAGAACAGTTTGACTTTGGTTAGTCCACAGAATGCTACACCTCATCTATCAGATCTTGCTAGAACTCTACCAGATAGTCTACTGCCTTTGACAGTTGGCACAGTCAAAGGGTCAGAAAAAGATTTCTTTACAGACAAAACAGGTGCCAAGATCAGGGCAAGGAAATACATTGGAGATATTCAAAGAATCTGCAGGCCTGGAACTAGAGGTTTATTATGTGGAGAACACCTGCACTAACTTCTGTAACTGGGCACACTGCCATCTATAGTGGCTCTGAGGCCCTGACGCCAAGCACTGGAATTAAGGGGTCCAGGGAACTGCACTCCTAATCTGGGGGATGGACTGCAGGAATTTGGGGAGTGAACCCCTTCTTGAGAACAGCTGCTGCAAAGGTGTCTGGTTTGGGAGTCTTCAACCAAAGATAACTTTGTGGGTAGTCAGAGGACCCAATCAGATTTCCTTGACAATGGAGTCACTGTATCAGATCTGTCCCATGGCAATCAGGTTGTCACTCTAATCATTTTTACCAACAGAAGGAAAACCCATGGGAACTGCTTGGTGGATTAAAAGGCCTTTGGTAGCATCCTTTGCAGGGAAGACAGTAGTTCAGTGGATTACCTCATATTTTCCTTACTTCCCAACATTTTCCAAGCTTGGGGTCTTCAAGGGAGTGCCGAGGAATCTCTATACTCCTCCTTACTGACATCCAGATTGAGACACACCATGCAAGAGATCCAGTGGCAAATCATCAGATGAGGGAAAATCTGAATTCTACAAAGATGCAGAAAGATGAAGAACTACATACTTTGTGGCACTAAAAGTTTTCAGAGTCCAAACAGCAAAGCAGAGAACTGAAAATGATGCTCTGAAACACAGAACCTTAAAAACCTCCTGTTGTCCATATGACTAGAATATGCAGATATGCATCTTTTATATCAAAGGTCAGTAAAAAGTTTTGGGCTTTGGAAGAATCACAGGAAGTAAGGATTGCAGGGACATAGTTTTGAATTATGGGACACACTGAAAAACTATGAAATTCAGAATGGGCCTCCATTTCACCTCTGAGGACCAGGGCAAATCCTGAATAAAATTCCAATCTGATCAGCAGGAACCAGTGCTATGGTGTCCAGAGCAAACAACTCCCTCAAAATTAGAAGAATCAAATGGAACGGACTTGAAGGGACAGGAAGAATGCCTAGTCACAGAAGCAGCGAAAACAAGACATTCTGTAATCACTTTGAATGACAGAAAGAAGCCAGTGGGCTCTGGTTATGGAGTCCCAAGCTGGAAGGGATAGGGAAAGCTTCTCTGGCAAAGGGGTATGCCACGGCGGACGGTCAACAAGGAAGGTGACTTGTCAGGAAATGGGGTTTAGACCCCCTTAAACTTCTACTTAGGTCTGTCCCAAATTATCTTTTGATAATCTTTTATCCTATAGATGGGCCTTTTGAGCTTTATGAAGGAGTGCTGTGCTGATGATGCCATAAGAAGGCCGAAACATGCATGTCCACAGCTAGTGGGGTTTGGCTTTATTGGCTTGAGTTTATCCATAAACAGACAAAGTCATGGGCATTCATAAATGCCGTAGAGCTGAAACACCTGATGTCCTTAAAGAGCCATTTGCATATATCCCATGTTGCCTCTAATACAAGAGGTTTAAGGAATCGCACAGTGAAAAGTCTAGCCTAGCTGTATTTTCTTTTGTTTTTTACCGATTGTTTTAGCTTATGAAAAAAAGAAAGAGAGTGTCAACCTCTCTCCTGAAGGTTCTTAACCATTCAGCAGCAGCAAGGACCAAAGAGAGAATCCCTATCCAGAGGAGCATTTAAGAAATTAGATTAAATGTCTTCAGGAAGAGAATGGAACCTAAGCCAGGCAAATCTATTCAGAACAAATCCAATAGCAGCTCTTTGGTGGAAGCACCAGCTACATCATAGCCACATTTAATAGAATGCTTTTCAACTTGGGAAGCAGCATTAAGCACAGAAGCAGCAGAAGACTTGCTATCAGACTCGGGCATATCAAACAAAAGCTTGTTCAATACCTCAATGCAGATAATTATCAGACACACCTGACCAGATACTTAACAGCACAAAAGGCCTGAGTGGAAGAGGTGCAAACTTTTTTTTTTTTTTTAATCAGTAACCTTACCATCCTTATCAAAATCTAACTGGCAGCAGGGTCAGAGTAAGTCTTTTTTCTTAAGGAATAGAGGTGGACTTTCAGGGTTTATTAAAGCAGTGATGAAACCTCCCTCCCGATCACTGAAGCAGTGATCAAACATCCCTTCCTCCCTACCCGACTCCCTCACTCATGCAGAGGAAAGAGGAGGAGCATAGGAAAAGAAATGTTGAGCTTCAAAGATCCCAAAGCTTTGCACAGTCCTTAGCAGAAATCATACTACTCCTTTTAAGGATCTTTGACGGCTGTGGACGAAGGAGAGGTATACTCAAGTCTTACAAGTTTCATAGTGGGAAGAGGGAGTTTTATACAATAAAATTTCAATCCCGCAATGTCCTTATATGAGTGGACCTGAAAGTTCCTCTCTGAAAAGAATAAGAGAAATGCCATCGGGTCCCTCTGAAATAAATCAGTCTTTGTTCCCCCTTCGCAGGCAAGGCAGACATCTGAATGGTCAAAGTGGCTGTGCCATGTCGGCCTCCTGAGAGGTCCGATAACTAAAGCATCTAATTTAGACTTTTTTCCAAGTTTCTTTTTTAAATGATTAACATCCACTCAAGTGTAAGTCTCCATTTTACCTTTCAGACTTTGGTTTTCTAGGCAATCTTAAGGAAGGACAATCTGCTTCTAAGGGTCTTGAGTAGAAAAGATTGTCAAATACAACAATTTTATATTGTCATGACTGGCTCCCAAGTAAAAATCATTTAGTGTGGCTGTCCCTGTAAGATATTTGTCTCCCACAATATCACTCTACCTTGCTAAATGACATGAAAAAGTTTAATATTTTGTCAGAAAATAAACAGGACGTCACCCCAAAAAGGAACATATCAGCCTAAGCCAGGTGAAACTGGCAACAGTCATACATCGGACAGGCCAACAAAGAAATGGAGTTTGTGTTCAGGTTGGTGGCGAAAAAGTTTCAAGTACTTCACACCTGTACATGTCCCTTACAAACATAGCCTTGGCATACTTTCATCATACAGTTGTACAGCACAAGACTATTAGGCTTTGGTATCCTGGCTGGAAGTAAAGTCGGTCTCTCATGGGATACCCCTATAATTAGTAACATTGCAACAACGATCACAGAAAGAACATCAGAAATTATCACAGACCAGAACTCTTCTCACTGCACAGTCCAGAACAGCCAGGTTGGTAAATTACTGGTACACAAGACCACGTCACGGACATGTGATGGGGTCATCCTGATCAGGACGAACAGAAGATGAGTAGAAACCAGCAGAAAATTATTAGGAACCATCTCTCAGAGCTTCTGAAGTATTTCTTCACAAATATGGATCTAGGTTCACCGAATGGACTACAGAAGAGGCTTTCAAGAGGGAATGGGACAGGTGGAAAAAGAGTAGGAAATGAGAGGAGGGGAAGTAAAATGTTAAATGCATTTAAAGGGTAAACTACGTAGGCTTATTGCTGCCTTCTACCAATTAAGCATCCATAACATACTCCAACATTCAGTAACTAGTCAAGTAATTCAAGTGACTATAATATCCACAAAAGCAACCACCTTTGGTTCCACAAACAATACAGAATTTGATGCAATGCCAAGACACTTGAAGAAATAAAGGATGCAATTATCATTCTCCAAAGGGCATAATTTCCGCAGCAGGACGTGAACACATGCAAGATGCAAAACAAACAGATAAATACATGTATGTATACACTTTACAATGCACATACTTGTGTACTTCATATGGGTTATCACTACCACCAGTACCTTACCATCAGCGCACTTTTCAAATTATAGGCTTTAAATCTCCATCTGCTACTAAGTTAAACTTGTGTAAAAATTCTCAGACTATCACAGGATTCTTAAAGTAACAGTGGATTGTTACTGCCAAGACCAAAGATCAACAGAAGACAAAATGTACTTTGCATAACGTTGAAACTTGTTTGCAAATAAGTTATAAATGACACAAAATGTAGTTTGCACTTCTTTACAAACCGTTAATCAAAAGGTTTCAGGCACAAAATAAGTATTTATGACCTTAATGTATTACCTACCTGGTTTCTTTCTTCCCTTGTCATGTCCTAGCTGTCCTAGATCATTACATCCACAAGTATATACTGTCCCATCATCCAAAATGAAAACTGTATGTTTTCGACCACATCCAACATCAAGAAGGTTCTTGCTACGGAAAAAGTCACATTTCCTGGGCTCTAACACAACTTCTTCATCAATGCCACCGAGTCCTAACTGTCCAAAGGAAGCATTTCCCCAACAAAGCATGACTGTAGCCCTTCAGGTTCAAATAAATAGATAATCTCAGTGCTAAACTGGTGTCTTCCTCATCAGCTGTACTTTTTTCACACTAAAAAGGGAACATTTTAAACTATTATGATGTCATGTTATAGTTACATATTATACAATCACCAGCCACTTTTGTTTACAAAGTTTCACATACAAATACACAATACAATGTTACATTCCACAAAATTAAAAAAATAAATAAGCATCTCTTTTTACCTGGTGATTACAGAATACCACTGCAATTCCAACAGACTGTACTATAACTTCTAATAAAGATGACAAGATGAAGCAATATTCCTAGCATGTACCCTTACATTTCAGAAATGTGTCAAGCTACAAAGATCAGCAGAGGAAAGGGAGAAAAAAGGTACATTTATTTATTTTTTTACATTTATAAAGTCTGAAGCCAAGTGGATGCAGTCAAATGAGAATGTAGAGTAGGATATTATCATATACTTCAAAAAGAAACTGAGCAGTGTTATCCATTCCACCAGCGTCTTCAATAGTGACTATGTAACTTATGAAATATACTAAAAATCAGGCTAACAGACTCCCAACAGCTTTCACTATGTTCTCTGACCAATTTGGCAGCAAAACCTAAAGAGAGCCACATGCAATTGCAAAGCTGAGCCCAAATGGTCTTCTGTAGAATGTTCTAAATTTGATTTAAAATACAGAAAAATAAATCAGGTTAATTTCAGTGACGAGGGAGCACATACTTGCTATGACGACAATAAATAAACAGCTGCAACTTAAAACCTCATCCCCTCATCCCCACAATATAACAACTCAATTATGCTAGCAAGCAATATTCCTTTAACTAAAGATAATTTATATGCATTCAGTAAAATCCCAGGTAACCCCTTAACTCTTCCATTTTCTTGAGATGCCCATTGTAAAAGGATTCCGAATGTCTATTTTTAAAAAAATAGAAACTGAAAAGCAGGTATAGTGCTAAAACGAGTTCTGTCTGACTGCATCAAAAATATTTACTAAAAATGGAGCATGAGTGAAGCCAGTAAAGTGAACTCACTGTGGCTGATAAAGTCATACGACAGTCAAAATGATATGTACTACGTAACAGCTCTATGCATTCTTAAACATCTGCTGTCTAGTGATGACCAAATATCAGTGAAGTTCATGCTGTTTTGATATGGTGAAGAGACAAGAAGACCAGTATGTACTTTAAAGTCTTGTCATCAAGCTTGTAAAAAATTTTGCAAAATAACTTGGTTTGATTATGAAAACACGCTGATATTACACAATTTAAGTGCTCTGGTAAACTTTCAGCCTAACTACCTGCCTGACAAGTGTCACAGAAGAGAGACAAAAAAAATTACTCCCTAGAAAGTGGGTGCCTATGCACACAAATCACTTGCATTTCACAGCTTGGGAAAGCCATTATCTGCCCTTTAGCTGTCCAAATTTTATCCATAACACTAAATCTGTAAAGTACAGTTTTGCAAGTACACCTACCTTAACAGTAGCTGTCTGAATGATCACTGCAGTAGCCTTTGCTGCATAGGTTACAGCCTGCCAAGGAAGAACAGCTAGCCAGTTTCAAAAGCTTTAGGGCTCCTTCCCGACTACAAAAAGACAGGTTTGGACACCAAACCCTTCAGTGCTTTCATTGCACCTAAAAGGACAAAATTGGGCAACAAAAAATAAAACGCCCACACCCTAACACACAAAAAACAAGGGGGATGGAGGGAAGGTGCAGCTACTGCAGCAGTGACCATTCAAACATCTGCTGTTATACTAAAAATATGAAAGTCATTTACTTACCATAAACAAGAGCCATGTTGTCTTCTTTCAAAAAGAAAAAGAACAGTGTTAAACATTCCACCAGTGTCCTCAACTCAATAACAGTGTCTTATGAAATATACTAAAAAAATAAAAAAAATAAATAAATAAAATTCAGGACTTCCCAACTGCTTTTACAATGCTCTGACCAATTTGGCAGCAACACAAAGAAATCCACAGACTGCTGTCTGGTTCAGCACATGGGTTGTTGAATTTGTCCTGATCTGACCTTGGCACCTTATGCCAAAGCTTTAGATTCAAAAGCTGCGACTCCTACCCTACCAACAATTCCCCTCTCCTGCCCGAATTACCTCAGATCAAGTTTTCTGACTGACTAAAGGATGTCACATTATATACAGAAATAAGCACTGCATAGTACAAGAGATGCACAGAATCAGGGAGGGTCTAAAGGAGATTTGGCCGATCCTTAGAAAGTAAACAATGACAATCTGGTAGGACAAGAAGGCAGGGACGCTGAACCAGACAAAAAGACAACATGGATCTATCATTTATGTTAATTACATAACTTTCTTATCTGATATTGTCTCCAGGAAGGATATTCCTCAGTATGGCAGATATCAAATATGTGCAAATTCTGGACTGCACATCTAACTTGTAAATCAAATACAAAGGTACGAGTCGAGGACAAAGTTGCCATGGCTTGCATATCACTGACAGGCACTTTATTTACAAATGCTGTTGAAATTGCCAATGCTCTGCAAAAATGCACCTTAGGCTTTGACTGTAGACACATTACATTTCATTTGTCTGTGTCTCAAAAAATTATCAGCTAACCACCTTGAAAGGGTTACCCTAAGATACTGATAGTCCCACCTTTTTCTTGAAGGAGGATATAAACAGTTTATCTGAATCGGAGTTGTCTATGTGCATCTATGGCGTGTAGTACATGTTCTCTAATACTGGTAGAATTTGGGAAGAAAACTGGCAAATCTGTTAATTCAAGTAAAATATCTGAAGTAACATTAACGAGGGAACAAGGAAGGGTTTGTTACCAATGACACTATTTATGAAAAATAAGAAAGGGAGATTTACACGGTTTACCTTCATTAGGTCACGTGTCCGTTGTCAGACGTGCATTACATCGAAAGGACAACAGCAAAATCCCGCAACTCTGACTCGAGGTTCGAATGGCTATAATGTGAATGCACAATGCCATTCAAACACATGGAAAACCATTTCTGACATTTGTCCATTAAACCATTTTCAACATTTGTCTTCGGAAGTGTTCCCTAATTCACTCTGTCGAGAGGCGCAAATGCATTATTGCACATACCATTCGACAAAATGAAAGTAAACCAATTTACACAATACTGGCTGCAGTTCTGACACTCATTTTGCAGATGTAATAGCAACCAGAAAAATAATCTTCCATGAAAGAAACTTAGCATCTATGGATGCTGCTGGTTTGAAAAGCTTTGGATCAGAGACTAGAGAAAGACAGGGATCTCCCAGGAAGGGAATGGATCGCAAATTGGGGATCTGAATGAAAAGGTTCCTCTAAGGAAAGATTTGGACACTGAGGGAAGCAACAGAACCATTATTGAGCCCTATGTGGAAGTTTGAAATGGCTGAATAATTGTACTTTTAGATTTCACGTCTGGGTCGAGTTAGAGTTCTGAAAGAAACTTCCAACTTTTTGGTAAAGGTGCCGAAAATGGGTGCTGTTAGAAGAGGCCTAGATGGAAAAATGCTTACATCTGCTCTTATAAGTCTTTTTGGTTTAGTTTCTTTGAGAAGAAGATATACAATATGGACTACCGTGGAAGAACACCTGGCATTTCTGGCTGTTGTTATAACTGGAGAAACCATGGGGTTAGCTTTAGGGTTTAGAGATCCAGTACAGGTAAACCCAGATGGGTGTGTGAGGAGACTTGGGAATGGATTCAGAACCCAAGGTCAGTGAACAAATGGAGGCCAAAGAAAGGGAAACCATAACTATCGAGACAGAAGGGAGCAATGATGTTTACCTTGGTCTTGCACACTGCATAGCTTTGTGAATGAACTTGGTGATGAGGGGAATTGATGGAAAGGGGACCTGAGGGCCAAGGATGGATTACAGTACCTCTCACTAAATTTCCCTGGGGAGGGATGAGGACAAAGTAACTTCTGCATTTATTGTTTATGTACGAAACAAACAGGGCTCAGCAAGATTGGCCCCAGCAGCTGAAAATCTACATTCCTGCAGATTTGCTACGAGACCACTTATGAAGCAATAGTATAGTTCTGCTCAGTTTGTCCAATAGGATGGTGGACATCCCAGGTATGTGCACTGCTAAAGAAAGCAGTTCTAAAACATCACCCACTGCCAAATCCTCATGGCTTCTAGGCAGAGAGGATATAATCAAGTTCCACCTTGCTTGCTGACATACCAAACAATGACATACTGTCCAAGTGTATGGCAATCACAACCTTGGGTACTTCTTTCGGCTTTTCCCGGTCAGGGATCGCCACAGCGGAACTCCGATCTGCTAATGATTGGCAGGGGATTTTTACAGTGCTGGGGTGCCAGCCTGACGCCAAACATGGTCCTGAAATGCCTGTAATGTAAGGAGGATTGCTTTTAACTCCAAGACACAGATGTGAAACTTGCCCTTTACTGTAGACAATGTTCCATGGACCATCATCCCTTCGAAATGCCCCCTCACCCCACCCATAAAGGTAAATATCCATGGTCACTGTGGCTCAGAGTACCAGAAGACAGAAGCGTCTGCCCAGAGTTACTGAACAGGATGAAATCCAATTTACAATGCGCTTCCTGCAGACCTGCATGAACCACACTGTATTGAAGGGGATGTAGTTTATGTGACCACTGTACAGCTTGCATCTACTGTAGATCTCTCACTTTATATCTTGCTAAAGGAACAGTCAGTACAGAGGAAGCATCAGATCTAGAAGGCAGAAAACAAGTAGTGCCTGAGGTCTGGAATGATTTATCTCCTGAAGAGCTACAGATAAGAGTGATTTGACTTGTGCCGAGGAAGGTTTTGCCATCTGTTCTACAGTAACCATGTGGCAACCAATGAAATCTACGGATTGAATAGGAGGAGGAGGCCTGCTCTTCTTGGTGTTTACAGCTATGCCCAGGTGAGCTGTCAGTTGTAACAGGAATAACTGATGCGTCAGGAGTAGATCCCTGGAGATAGTACTTAATCATCTAGATTTGGGAATACTTAGATCCTTTGAAACCTGAGATAAGGTGTCACAGTTGCCATTTTCTTTGAGAACACCTTAATGTTTGTGGCAAGACCAAAATACAGCACTCTGAATTGAATGTTTGGCTCCCAGCCAAAAATGGAGGAGTCTCTTGGATTGCCGCTGGATCTTGATAGGATAGTAGGCATCTTGGAGACTAACTGAGCACATCCAGTAATCCTTCATCCGCAGAGGTAAAATGGACTGTACTGTGACCATCCAGAACTTTGCCCACAAGGTTACACTGATTTACTGTTTCATTGCCTCATTGTTCTGTGCCTGTGTTTTAAGATACATATTTAATTATTAATTTATTTATCTGCAGATACCCACACAACTGCATAAACTGTTTACACTGGCAGGATGTTTGAATTTTAGTTTCTGAATGGTTAGTTCATCAGTACTCTTTCATTGTATAGCTGTATCAGCCTGTCAAGGTGTAGCAATTGTGTACTAGTAATAGCCTTGTCCTACAATTGTCTTTTGCCGTGTTCCAAATCTATTCTTTCTGCTGATTTTCTGCTTTCCTGTTGCTGTACGCCTCTCTGTGCTATTTCCTACTGCCTGACCACTACATCTCCTACCTGCCTTACATCTAACTACTATCCACCCTTTACTTTCCCACCTTACAACTCTCTTTCAGTCCTTTGTCATCTGATCATACCTTTCCCATTAAACCTGCATTTCCTTCATGCATGTAACTCTGCAACATTATTTTCACTATAAAGTCCAAACAGGGTGAACCAAACAATGGCACAGGTTCCTTTTAAGACACACAAATCAAATGAAATGAAAACCATTTATTGTGAGCACTTTTGGAGTCAAAGAATACTGCTTCATCAGACAACAATATATTCCATTAGGTTGCTTAAATACATCAACCAATTCAACCATCAATTATGCAAAACAAAGGTAAAACACAAAAAATGCTTCACCATCCTATAAAACACACAGTATACAGCTCAAACAATACATCATAAAATACTACCATAACAGCTCTATTTAAAATACATCCAATATTAGCTTTGAGAAACATATAAATAGCTACTCTGATACATCAGTCAGCCTACTGAACTCAAATATCCTCCACTATGTGAAGTACAAAATTCTGCATTATCCCAACAACTGTAAATGAAACTCTCAAAAATGAGAGCAAAAATACCTACAGTTGCAATCCACTATTTCCCCAAACTCTCTGGCCTATCCCAATGAGGGGACATTCACTTAAACCCAGGACCCCTCTCTGCCCTATAAAATTATAGTAAATCCTTTTCCAACTCACCATTTCTGGCTATACTAAACATATGCAGTATGTGTAATAAAATAACAGTCCTTCATGTATGGTTAATACAATACAACCCCCAACCTACTTGCCAACATGGAAACTTGATTAAAACCAAATATTCAGGACAGTTTACTTCCAACAGGATATAGCATAAGATCAGACAGAACTCATAAAAAGCAGATGGTATTGCTCTAATTTACCCATCCTCATATACTATTATACCCTACACTAAGCCCATCTTAAAATGTAACACAAAAATCCTCATTGCCTTCTTATATAAAACTAAACAACTGTATTACAGAGTTCTATACAATCCCCCTGGTCAAAACACACCCACATTAGAAAACATTCTGTCCTGGATGTCTCAAAATATATCCAATGAAAATATCATCACTGGTGATGTCAATATCAACTGGTAGAGCCTAATCTGACTTTCCACCTAATAGTCTCAATTTTTCAGGTTTCACACAATTTATCACAACCCCTACTACAAATTCATAAAAGTAATAACCAAAACTCCATTCTAGATTGGATCCTATTCACAGATGCTTATAAATAACTCCAGTATTCTACCAGACACATTAAGACCATCTAACGAATACACTCACAGAACTATCTCCCTTTCACCTAAAACCCATAGCTACACAACCTCCTGCAATTTATCTAACTTTAGTCAAATCTCTTAATATACTAAAACCCTTAAATTGGCCCATGCTAAACATACTACCCCTAGATGATGCAGTCAATTATTTCAACAATCTACAATACCCTCAATAGTCTAGCCTGGCTTCGTACAAAACGAATCATTGTCAAATCATGCACCCTGACTTACAAAGGCCACAAACCAATTACTACTAAACAGGGAAAAGGCGTGGAAAGAATCCCAGAAACATAAAAATGAATCATCCTTGCAAAACTATAGGCAGCTGTGTAACCAAGCAAATAAATTTATAACTGCTGACAAGAAATGGTACTTCATTACCTGACCACAAAAATAATCCACAAAAAATTCTGGTCCAACATTTCCTCATTGGATTACCCCAGGATCAAAACAAAATCCTGCTCCAGTCACAGATAAATCCCCACCGTAAAATAGCAGAAAGATATAGATATAGATATATATTAAGTATAGACAATTTGGTTAATAATCATAACAATCCCCACTCTGCAAATTCCACAAATAATCCCAACCGGATATTGCCGCTCCCCAAAACCAACTACAAATATTCCACTTTCCCTACACTCACTTCACAAATTACTCCAAAGTTTGCCTCCAAAACTAATATTCCTTGCATTGTGACCAGCATCCACCAACTATATATGGTGCTTATTACAAAAAATAAAACCCAGCTCTCTTCCCAATGACAACTTCCCATCCGAATACTTAAAACTTGCAGCTGATGCTATTGTCTACCCTGTTAGTATTCTCATACACATCCATCTTACAGCCCAACAACCTGGAAAAAAAAATCAATCGTCACCCCCTACATACAGGGGGGGGGGGTCAAATGAACTGTCCAATCATTACCCCATCACCATTCTCTCTCCTCTCCAAAATTTTGGAAAAATGTGTACCTAGTTAAACTTCCTCTCTACCTCATCCATAACAAACTACTTAAAATGCTCCCCCACGGCTTCAGACCAGTACAACTGCCCTAATCTCCATTACAGATGCAAATCAGGGTTAGAGATTAGGCCATCTAACCTCAGCAATATTTCTCCATCTACCAAAGCCATCTGACACTGCCAAACCCCAAACTTTTGCATGATCTTCCCTAGGACTTGCACACACTTCTCTACAATGGTTTCAATCTACCCATCTCAAAGATAATGTGTAAAATGTCAAGGCTCTCAAATATCTACCCAATAAAAAGGGAATCCCACAGGGCTCTACCCTCCGACCACTGCTTTTCAACATCTTCATAAATAATCTCCATACCGCTTCCCATCAAAGCACCCTTATCCAATTTGCTGATTATTCAACTATCATTTCCTCCTCATCCACTGAAACCTGGCTCAATGCACAACTCCTACTAAACCCAAACAAAACCAAAACTACCTCTCTTCACACCAAAATCACATTCTACCGATTTTAAAATACATTCCCATAATACAGAAATTGAAGCGGTCCGACATGCCAAACTATTGGGGGTAACAGATTAACCATTTACCTACATATTCATAATACCATCAAAAAACACTCCAAAAATTAGGAATGCTACATCGGCACAAATATTTTATGGACTCTTACCACTAAAAGAACACTGGCCCCCGCTTAGCTGCTACCCTACTTACTATACGGTTCCCCCACAATAACCAACTTCCAAATTGCACTAACGAATAACTGGAATGTTGTTACAATAAAAATTGCCAAATATGCAACAGGATTACCATTCTACAAACATCATTGTGCTCCTCTTACCTCCCTCAGCTGTCTCTAACTATCCCAACTAAGATACCAACAATAGCACACAAAATCATCTAGAATTCCGAAACACGTCGTTCCATAAATTCTTTGCTCCAAATCTATATACCCACGAGCTCTCTGCTCCAAAGCCAAGCAGTAATTAAACTTTATATAAAACTAATAACAAAACGGCAACCTTCTCCAAAAACCAATACCATGCAGTAGGAAGTACACCAAAGGAGAAGCGGTCCAATTATCCAAGGCTTTTATTCACGAAAAAGTAAAATAATAAATGAACGCCGTTAAAAAATCATGCGTTTTCGTCCTCCATGGATCAGATACAGCTTCATTGCAAACAATTGTCATTTTATATACATTGACGTCAGTACCCTAACCAATCGTAAAATCCATTCAATTAAAACAAAAACTTTCAAAAAAATTCTGTTAAGCATATAATACTTTTGTTTTTAAAAAATATGCAATTCTATAAAACTCTTGAAAATACTTGTATAATAAATATTGTAATGTATTAAGATAAATTATAATATAAATATCTAAATTTTCTATCAAAATATTTAATACATTAAAGGTGCTTATTGTAAATGTTTATTAATGTGTGTTGATGTATACTGCCATCTAGTGGCATATGTGGGGAAATAACTTCATTTTTATTCCATGCTTGCTTTTAGTTTTAATAGTGGCTGGATCGAAATATATTCATTCAATCCTGGATTTCTGTTTGCCTCAAGTGCTAATTGCCACCATAACTCCCTATAACCTATACATTCCTCCCATGGGCCACCCCTCAATTCCTTTTTAATTTGCTCTAAAACAAAGAATCTATACTTGTATTCTTCACATACCATGGTGTGCCTATACAGTGCATTTGTATCTTTGCTTTTTTTTTATGTCGTACATGTGTTCGTATATACGTCTTCTCATGGTTCTGTTTTTCCGACATAAAATGATGCGCACGTAGTGCACATGACCAGGTAAACCAACCCTCTGGATTCGCAATTAAAGTACCCCTTGCTATTTAACCAAAGTTGTCTACTTACTATGAATATTTTTTCTTGATTTATGATGTATTCACATTGTTTGCAGGAGCCGCATTTGTATGTCCCTATCCTAACTGAATTTGCTCTATCACCTGTCCTACCTTTCCTATTATTCCCATTCTCCAGAATATGTTTAATACATCCTGAATTCCTAAACACCACTCTGGGTGTTATTTCAGTACTGACTGAAATGTATATAAAATGACAATTGTTTGCAATGAAGCTGTATCTGATGAAGTCCGTGGAGGACGAAAACGCATGATTTTTTAACAGCGTTCATTTATTATTTTACTTTTTCGTGAAAAGCCTTGGATAATTGGACCGCTTCTCCTTTGGTGTACTTCCTACTGCATGGTATAAACTTTATATAAACCAAACAAAACTGATGGACAATCTCTTCACTACTATTCAACAACTATATTATGGAACGCACTACCCTTAGACATTAGAACTACCTTAAAATCAAGAAATTTAAAGTACAACAATTACTACTCAAAGCAAGTAACTGTCCCTGTTCAAAACCAAACTGAATACCAGACACTTCATTATGACTCAACCACTCCACCTTTTTCTCCTCTTTCCTCCCATCTCATGTTACCTACCTTCACTCTCTTAACCTTGCCCTTTCCCCACACACTCCACTAACTTACTATATTTATTTTTACTTATCTTCACCAACTCTCACTGACCTCACACCATTTTGTACTGCCTAGTCTCAAACTTCTACTATATACGTCATCCACCTTCCACTAAATCTGTATCTCATTTGCTATCCCTTACTACCTCTCACTGCTGATTCCAGTAACATACTCATCTTATTCAGATCAACTTCACACGGTTTCCTTACATCTACCTCCATGTAAATATGCACACATATAAATATGACAAACAAGGACAAAATTTAACTAGACAAATGTATAGCAAGGACAATAATACTTTTTTTGAACTTTCTTACAAATCAGTTGTTCGGGTATCATCTGTTTATGTATCATCAGATTTCCATCTGCAGCCAGTTTCCTGAATCTTGTTAATATTTGTACAGTTCATTTGTACTCTACTCTCTCTCATTATATACTATTGTATTATACTTGCATGATACAGTTTCAAAACTGTAAAAGCTTTTTTTTTTTAAATCTACTTTGTAATAGAGCTTTTCTCCATGGGCTTCCCCTGAAAATGGGTTACTCACCTAGTCGAACTTTCCCAGTAACCAAAATGTCAAATAAGTAAACTAGATTCAGATTTAAGAGCGCCACAACTGATCTTGGATCCCCCATCTTTTTTTTTTTTTTTGGAACTAAAAAGAACACTTAATGGTCTCCAGATCCTAGTCGTCTTGGGGGACCAGATGGAGGACTTTGTCCAGCAACTCAAAACTGTAAAAATTCACTGCCAATCATTAACGGACTGGAGTTCCGCTGTGGCGACCCCTAACCGGGGAAAAGCTGAAAAAGACAGACTGATAAAGGTTATAGTACAGAAGTTTTGCAAGAGTGTTGGGATACGTTTTCAGGGGGGACAAATAGATGGTTATCAAAGCAATAAGGTGCAAATAAAAAAAAATATAACCCGGAGGGAGATAGAAAGGATGCATTTTGTTACTACGTATAATGTTTTAAGTTGGAAGTTAGCAGATTTAGTTAAATTTTAATGGGACTATTTGATTTTTCTGAATAGGTAGGTCAAACCACTATGGTCTCTTATAAAAAAGAGGAAAAGTATTAGTTTTTTTAGTTCTTGTTAAATTTGTGGCCCCCTTAAGTGAAGTTTCTAGGGTAATGACATCAAGGGGAACATGCGAAGGCTGTAAATATATAGTTAGGCACATTCCAAAAATTAATGGAATTAGATTTGTGGTACAGGATACACAAGGTTGTGATACTCAGGGCATTATATACACCCTAAAGTGTCCCTGTAATAAGTTCCAAGTTCTATGTGGGAGAAAGCAAGAGGCCTTTTAAAGTCAGGCTTTTAGAACATGCACAAGATAATTAAATGATAAAACAGGAAAGCTCCACAGCTGAAAAATTTAAAAATCTGCACAAGGGGGATGTTGCAGGTTTGCAAGGAACAATTTAAAAAAAAATAAAATGTTGATCAATATGAGTGTCCACAAACATATTGTTGCATAAAGAATCTGTATAGATACTGAAATGGTTCCAAATGAATTAAATGTAGAATATAATTAGAGATTTCTTATAGAACTATATAAATTAATTCAGTGTTAAGAATTTAATTAATGAGGGTATTTATGGCAGGTTGTTGTGGTGTCTTTCGGCATTTCCCGGTTAGGGGTCGCCACAGCGGAACTCCTGTCTGCTAATGATTGGCAGTAGATTTTTACATGCAGAGTTGCCAGCTCTGACGCACAACCATCAACGAAGGTACACCCGTTCAGGCATGTCTCCACACAAGACGCTCTAGCCGAGAATTGAACAGGACAACTTCTTACTGTGAGGAGACAACGCTACCACAGCACCACCATGACTGTTTTAAAATTTTATTCCTTGAAGGCTTTGTTAGCAGAGATGTTACAGACAATAAAGTGGATTACTGGTTGGTTGATTTCTTTTTATGTTTTTATACAGTGGTTTTGGTGAGTGGATTTTTATTTATAGCCAGTGTCTCCAATCTTAACCTGCCACGTATTTTTCATGAATCTGGCATGGATAGTACACAACGTTCATTTGAAAGCTATTTGGTCCATTCTGGAGAACGAAGAAGGTCTTTCTAAGTTGAGAGAGAAATGGGAGGATGACAGAAGTAAGCACTGTGACAATCTGCACAGTACTGTTGGTCGGAAATCTACTTCCTCGTTGTCACCAGAGGTTAAGGTACTGCTGGATCAATTAAAGAAATTATTATGGGAAGAGGCATCTGTATTTTTAAACATACAAAGTCTCCAGAGATATCTTGATGTGGATATCACCCCTGGAGGATTGAGAGCATATAAAATTCCATTGTCACCATTTGATCTCAACAATGAGGAAGACAGTGGGTTGCAGCAGTGCACACATGCCCAACTGAATGAGTCGCTACATTCATGCAAAAAAAAAAACAGGTTAAAACTGCAGGACTTAAAAGAACAAATAGTGAATACTTGCTCTAGTTCTATTTGTATGGACAGTTTTGTGTCAGAAATGAATGGGAAATTAAAAACATTTGAACTGAATATTGTGGAAAGAAAGAAAGGTCGGAGACAGACCTCCCTGACTATGAGAATGGAGGAGCCTTCTCTCTCAGGACCAATTGGTGAAGATCTCAGAGTCACATGAGGTTTGAAAAGGAAGAGAAAGGTGGTAATAATCATGGCTGCTCGTTTACAGCAGAGGGTCAGAATACTTCCCCTTGAGGGGGAGAAGTAAGAGAATAATGGTTACCCTTTGCTTCCTGCTGCACAAAATGCAGAACAGTTCAAACGCACATTTCTGGGTACTTCCAATAACCAACGAGGAGGTTATCAGGGCAGAAAATGGCAGCTCAAACAAGGAACTACTGCTCAGAGGGACATTTAACCACATCAACATTCCAAAAAAAAAAAAAAAAGAGGTAAATGGTGAAGATTTACCTCAGATTTTCAGACAATAGTAACGGTTATACATTTGTCAGGCAAAGTTTTATCAGATGAAGAACATGCAGTGTTGAACTGTGGATGTTTATATATCAAGTGTGATATGTTTATATATCAAGTGTGATATTTTTAAGCTTGTAAGGAAACTCCATTTAATTTTTTTAAATGTTTTGTTCAAAGAGTGATAACTAATGACAATGAATGCTTGTGCAGCGATAGTGATAATAGTGATCCTAAGTTTTTATTCTTGTTCTTCAGATGTGGAACTAATGCTTACTGTTAGTTGGACACTAGTCATATGGAGTGTAAAAGTACCTTTATTCCTCCTTTTCTTCATGAAGTGGTGCAAAATTTTTCTACTATGTTGAATTTCGCAGTTGAGAAAGAAGTTATGTACTTGCCATAACGTTCCATGCGAGTTGTTGATCTAGCCTTCATTCTTACAAATGGGTTCTGAGCAGATCCCTCTGCTCAATCTCGTCCGCTTTCACAAGCTCAAGGTTTTCGAGTAGCTTGGAGGTAAAGTCCTTATCCCATGATGCTCTCTGCCTCACCTCAGATCTAGTTTGCTGATCCCAACATGTACAATATAAGAAACCCATGAACATTACTCCAGCCGGAGTAAGAAATAGTACAAGACCCACTAGACCGCAAAAACTCTTACTAGTTCGAGAAGCCTAGAGGGAGAAGGCAGATGGGACTAAGAATGAAGGAGAGATGAACTCCTCACATGGAATGTTATGGTAAGTACATAACTTAGTTATGTGAAGTTGCTCAATCTCGCCGTTCATTCTTACAAATGGGTAGCGTCCGAAGCACCATTTATCCTGGGTGGCTCACGGGAGTATATTCCAGAGGACAGTGGAGCAAAGGAAGGCCTGTCCCTGGAGGCCTTATCCGCTTTGTAATGCATAATGAAGGTATGTGGCTTAGACCAAGTGGCAGCTGCACATAACGTGCCCAACGGCAGTCTAGCCATATAATCTGAAAAAGTAGAAACAGCCTTAGTAGAATGCACTTTCACGCTATGGTCCAACGGTTGAGTCACAAAAGAATTTGAATTTTATACAATCAGTCAACCATTTGGAAAGAGTAACTTTTGACACCGGTAGCCCTTTCTTGGTATCAGCATGACAGACAAAGTTGTTCTGATTTTCTAAATTCTTTTGTTCTATCCAAATAAAATCCGAGTTGTTTGTGCACGTCAAGTTTATGCAACATATACTCCAACTTGTTGGAATGGTTATTGAAGAAGGTTTGGAGTTCAATAGTTTGATTTAGATTAGCCTCCACACATACCTTTGGAAAGAAGGAAGGGTTAGTCCTGAGCGACACTGTCAGGGTGAAAAATCAAATATGAGGGTTTAATAGAGAAGGCCTGAAGTTCGAACACTCTACATGCTGATGTAATGGCCACCAAGAAGATGGTTTTCCAAGACAGGAATTTTAGATGTTAGGAGGATGCAGGCTCAAAAGGAGGAAGAATAATCCTAGACAGTACAAAATTTAGATTCCAGGGAGTGAAAGATTGTCTAACTGGTGGTCTAAGATGTATGGTTCCTTTTAAGAAGGCTCTACATAACTTATGAGACACAAGATTAGAACCTTCCGATCAGAGGTGAAAACTTGAAATTGCAGCTAACTGAACACATATGGCAGCAGCCGCAGCACCTTCATTAAAAAGCTTAGTCAAGAACTCTAAAATGCTAGCAATTGGGATGACGTACGGGTCAATATTATTTTGAGAAGCCCAGAAACCAAACCGCTTCCATTTGCTGGCGTAAAGCTTTCTAGTTTAAGCTTTATGTGAAGATACAAGGATATGCTGCACCTCTGAGGAAAGACCGTGGGACCTGGTTATGTTGGAAATCGGAGCAACCAAGCTGTCAATCTGAGGGAATGAACTGAAGGGTGAAGAGCTCCTGACGAATGGGTCAGTAGATCTGGAACTGGGTCCAGAATCCAAGGTTCTTCTAGTTAGAAGAGTCGAACGAAGGGGAACCACATCTGTTAAGGCCAATATGGGGCTATCAGAATTAAAGTCCGCCCCAAGGCTTTGGCTTTCTGCAAAAATTTTGAAATCAGGGGAATGGGTGGAAATGCATATAGGAGTCCCAGGGGCCAAACTTGTAAAACAATCCCTTGGGTTTTCCCCTGTTGGGGGATTCAGAGCAAAGTAGCTTCTACATTTGGCATTCATGGGGAATGCAAACAGGTCACGGCAAGGCTGGCCCCATCTGCGGAAAATCATCTCCACTAGGTCATCTTTGAAGGACCACTCGTGCGGCATCAGAATGGCTCTGCTTAGTTTGTCCACGATCACGTTGGATTTCCCCGGGATGTGCGTCACTATCAGCGCCCGGTGGATACAGTCCACTGCCATACTCTTAGGGCCTCGCGACATAGGGGATAAGACTTGGTTCCCCCATGCTTGTTGACATACCAGACTACCGACATGTCTGTCTGAATCGCAATCATTCCCAGAAGAAGAGAATCTTAGAAGTACTGCAATGCCAAAAGTACTGCTCATCTCCAGAACATTGATGTGCAATTGTGACCGTCTCTGACCAGGTGCCTTGGGCCGTTCTTCCCTGAAAAAGCCCCCCCCCCACCCTATCCAAGAAGCGTCCGTGGTCACTGTGGCGGATGAAGGGGGGGACAAATGGACGACCTACCGTTACATGACGGCTGGTCAACCACCAATGAAGATCCTTTTTGCATGAATTTATAATCCTAATCAAGAATGACATCGGTAGTTGTTGGCAAGACCACTGGGTGAAGAGTAACCATTTAAGTATTCTCATGTGCATACGGCCTAGAGGAACTGCTATGAGAGTCGCTGCCATAGTACTGAGTAGTTTCGACACTTGAAAGGCTGGTACCTTTTGTGTCATAATGTTACTTTTTGTGTCAATGTCTGATGCCTGTTGAAGAGTGACCATTCTTTCCCGTGGCAATTTTACCAAGGCGGTGGTGGTGTCCAAGTCTGCTCCAATAAAGGAGATACGCTGCGATGGTGACAATGCAGACTTGTCAAAATTTATAGTCATTCCTAACTGAGAACACAGATTTAGAGTGCGATCCCTGGATTGAACTAGTTGATGCCTGGAGGTGGCGGTGAGGGGCCAGTCATCCAGGTACGAAAACACTCGTAATCCTAGATGCCTCATGTGAGCCGTAACCACCGCCATGCATTTGGTAAACACTCGGAGGGCTGTTGCGAGACCAAAGGGTAGTGCTCGGAACTGATAGTGACTGGCTCCCAGCCAGAAATGCAGGTGATCTCTGGATGGTCTGGCCATTTTGATATGACAGTACGTATCCTTGTGATCTATAGAGCACATCCAATCATCTGTTCCTAGAAACAGAAGAATCAATTGAAGCGTGACCATCTGGAACTTCTTCTTTACAAAAGTGTTGAGTCTGCTGAGGTCCAAGATGGGCCTCCAGTCCCCTGTTTTCTTTGGAACTAAAACAGAATCTGGAGTAAGTTCCGGATCCTATTTGGTCTGCTGGGACTGGCTGGATGACTCTTTTTCCAGCAACCTTTGAATCTCTATGGCTGCTTGATCCCAGAGACTGGGTGGAACGTCTGGGATTTTCTTTAGTACAGGGGGAGGTTCTGAGAGCAGAATGACATATCCTCTGGTAATAATGCTTTGTACCCAAGAATCTTTTGCAATTTTTAGCCAGGCGTCTGGATACAGAGACAAGCGACCCCCAACTGCCTCCACTGTAGGACAGTTGGGCCTCCTTTCAGGAGCGCTGGTAGGGCTTGCCAACGAACCGATCCCTGTCGCCCTGGTTTTACAGACCCCTCCCCTGTCACCTGGGTGGTGTCTTACATTATTACCCCCTCCTTTGCCCCCTCCTTTGCCCCTGGAGGGGGTTTCACTACTTGTGTTCTGAAAGGCTCCTTTGGATCTGTGGAACCACATTTTTCCTCCTTTTTGGGTAAGGTCTAGTAGGGGTGGAAAAACAGACTCCTACGGCAAATGGTCTCTTTCAATCTTGTTCACACCTAGTGACTGTCTCCTTGACTTTAGGCCCAAAAAGGGACGAGCCATCAAATGGGGTATTAACAAAGGAAGACTTGAAGGCTTCCACAAAGGAGCATAAGCGTATCCAGGAATGTCTCCGAAGAGCTACTGCTGAACCTGCTGCCCGACTCATACCAATCGGCTGCATAAGAAAGGAGTCACATAAATGATTAACTATGGAATTACGGGTACTGAGCTGGGATGTCAACCTTATCAGGAATGCCTTCAGCTGTAATACTCTTTAGGAGTATCCCCAAGCTCTTTAAGGAGATCACTTTGAAGTCGGGTAAAATGTGTCAAACAGTGGAGAGATCGCATAGCAAGTCACTGAACTAAAATGCTTTTCTCATACAGGTCCATAATCCTGGAATCTCTTAGGAGGATGGACAGTAGAAGAGGTTTCAGACATCTTTCTTGGTGGCTGCCGACACCACCATGGCATCAACCGGCACTCCCTTGGAAAGAAACATTTTTTCCTGTGGCAATGTAATAAACTTGTTGGGCCTCCAAGGGACAGGTTCCACAATATCAGGAGACTCCCATGCCCTTCGAACAACCAACTCCATTAGTTCAAAGGGTAGAGTCACCCAGGAGGTGGAGGGTTGAAACCCAAAGGCCTTCAGAAGCACCGACTCATCATCAGTAGGGCTAATGGACTGCCAGTCACCCCTCTGCCTCAGGATTTCAAGGATATCAGCAAAGGTAATATCCTCCGAGGGGGACCGTGGGGACCCTTCTGACTCCTCTAAGTTAGTGTCTGATGTGACAGACTCCTGTGGGGAGTCTAAATGCCTCCTCCTGGGAACCTCGTCAGCGGGAGCTTTTGGTGAGGTCTCAGTAGAACATGGGTCACCCACTGGGGCTACCTGAGGCTCTGGGTCTCGACGCTTTACAGGGACCTGTGATGCAGAGGTGGAAAACGGTACTTTTGGGGATGAGAAGGAGGAAGGCCCTGACGAAGAAGTGGGTGTCTTAGAAGACATAACTCTCCTTATGGCATCGAAGGCTCCACTGTTCCGACGCAAGGAAGTAACCAGTTCCGAAGAAGATGGCATCCTCCCCAGTGCCGAAACAGTGGGCTCCGACCCAAAAGGAAGGAGCAGAGCTCATCCGTGCCGAAGCTCCAACAGGAAGGGTTGGAACCGACCCATCGGTTCAACTCTTCCCCCCACAGAGCTGACCGCAGAGTGTCAGCTCTCAGACTTCTCGAACGGCACCGTAGTAGTCTGAGTCGACAGAACCAATGGCACTGAACAGGCCTCGGCTCCGAGGGTTCTACAATCATTAGCTTCACCTCTCCAGGGTCGAAAGCCCAGCTCGGCTCGGAGGAGTAGTAAACACAGTAGGCAAGACAGTCTTCAGCTCCAAAACTTGTTGTGCCGGAGCCATCAACAATTTGGCTAGTGCTGGATTCTGGAGGAGCCTCTGCACCACTCGATCCACATCCACATCAGAGAGGCTCCTCAAAGAATGAGAAGGGATCACCAAAGCCACAGACTAAGATAGGCGATTTCAAAGTTTCGGGGACAGGCTCTGAAAAGCAGGCTCGGTGCTTGGTTCCGAGAACTGTGGAAACGGCAACTGCACCTTCTCAGCAAATTTCAGAGCCAAAGACTTTAGCTCCGAAGAAGCTTTCAAAAGATTTGGATCCCTTTGAAGATTTTGAAGTCTAGTCGGCCTTGTCAAGCAATTCCTGGAATTCAGGTTTTAACAAACCCCTGTCCATTAGTTTTCTCCAGAGTTCTCCAGAGTTCCAGCAAGACCCGGCTGCTAAAAGAATGACAAATGGAGCAGTTCTCCTGAAGACGGACTGCCCCCAGACAGTACACACAACTGACATGAAGATCAGTAATTGACATTTTCTGTCCACACACAGGGCATTTCTTGAACTCTGACTTTTGTTTTTCTCTTTCTTTATGATCCACAATAATTCAATGTATATTTTATACATACATACATACATACATACATATATATATATATATATATATATATATATATATATATATATATCTATATATATATATATATATATATATATATATATATATACATATATATATATATATACACACACACACACACACACACACACACACACACATACATGTATATATACATATATGTACACACACACACACACACACAACCTGCCTAGACAACAACCACCAAAATAGAAACAATATCTAAACCGCTGAATAATCTAGCAACACACACAGACACACACTAGGAAAACCCAGCTAAAGCTACAAACAGCTATAATTATCAAAGTTAACACTTTAAACAGGATAGGGAAAAACTCAAAATGTGGCCAATGAAAAACCTAAAAGCAGCCGCTCTATAAAAGCAAAATTTCGTCAATAAAGGACCAAGGACAGTGCCTAAACAATAAGCTAAGGTTAACTAGCCAAGAAACACACTTTTTAGTAAAGAATCTAAAGCTAAATATCAAAATAGAAATACTGGCCCGAGCTCCACTCTCGACCTCCAATCTGTTCCAGCAGCAAACTAGATCCGAGATGAGGCAGGGAGCATCATGGGATAGGAACTTGGCCTCGAGGTACTGAAAAACCTAGAGCTTGTGAAAGCGGCCGACTCTGAGCCGAGGGATCAGCTCCAAACCCATTTGTAAGAATTAACAGCGAGATTGAACAACTTCACATTTAATTTTTTTAATTTACAGAGACATAGGTGAGTTAAGTTATAACTTGACCAAAATACAGTGGAAAGTGCTGCAGGCTTTGGGTACACAAAGAGGGTTAATATTTAAGCCAGGAGATAAGAGGAACAAGTTAGTTTTAATGCTTTACTTACATGTTTATAACACACCTAAATATTGTAACAGATTAAAGTTTACTTTAAGGTAGATCCCCTGTTTATACTGCAGCCTTAAAGAAATAGGATGACTTATTAAAGGTTTAAGGCTGTGAGATTTTTCTAAGGAATCGGAATGTTGAGAAAGAAATATGCCATAGTGCAACAATCCTGATTAAATTATATCGCCTCCCACAGGTGCACAAAGACTTGGTGAACCCCCTGGTTGTCCTATAGTCGCATCCAGAAATTATTTTCTTTATAAAATAGGCTTTTTTTTTTCTTTTTTTTTTAAACATTTGTTACCAAAAGTGCTCCATTTTCCTTCTTATGTTAAAGGTGTTTTTGATTTTTTTAAATAAAATTCAAGACATCCAGTGGGCCAAAGATATGCTTCGAGTCACTGTGTATTTCAAGAGTTTACACACAAGTATAAACCATAATTTTGGTATGGAGGTTTTACAATTCTTTTTAGGGACGAGTCCGGTAGCAGGATAAGTTACATAATTGCTGTATTTTTGTTTGAATACTTATTTTGAATTCAATGGAAATTTATACCATCAGAAACAGGGAATGGCAATGGGGGCGGCTTTCGCACCCATGTATGCCAATCTCTGTATTGGCCTGTTTGAAATAGAATACAAATACAAGTTAAGAGTTTTATGAACAACATGTGAGATGCATAAAAATATGAAGTCATCAATCTATAGTAAGGGGGAATCAAGATTTAGTGGGTGTTTTGTACCCCAATTACAACATAATAGATTTAATGTACAATTTGATGGGTTGAAAGTTAGTAAAATGGTTCCATTTTTGGGTCTGGTGGTGTATAAGTAATGGAAGAGATACAAGAACTGTTCATAGAAAATTTTAAGGATGAAATTAAATATTTTCAAGGACAAAAATTGCCATCCTCCTCGTGCCTTGCAGGCTTTACCATGTGGTGAGTTTTTAAGAACACAGACTTTGTAATAATGAAATGGAAAGAACATAATTTAGGATGTTTATTGATAGAGGTTATAGTAGAAAATTTTTGCAAGAGTGTTGGGATAGGTTTTCAGGGGGACCAATATGGTACAAATAAAAAATATGAATATTAACCAGAGGGAGATAGAAAGCATGCATTTTACTACTATGTATAATGTTTTTAGTTGGAAGTTAGTAGAATTAGTTACATTTTATTAGGGCCATTTGATGCCCTTGAGAGATTTTTCTGAATGGGTAGATCAAACCTCTATGGTCTCTAATAAAAAAGAGGAAAAGTATTAATGATTTTTTAGTTAAAGATAAATTTGTTGCCCCTTTAGTGAAGTTTCTAGGGTAATGACATCAATGGGGATATTACCATGTGGGAAATGTAAAGGTTGTAAATATACAGTTAGGAACTTTCCAAAAATTAAATGGAATTAAAATTGGGGTACAGGGGACACATGGTTGTGACAGTGCATTATATATGCCCTAAAGTTTCGCTGTAATATGTTCTAGGAGGGAGAAAGCAAGAGACCTTTTTAAGGTAACGCTTTTAAAACGTGTATAAGATAATAAATTAATAGTAAACAGGAAAGCTCCATAGCTGAACAATTTCCATGGGGGGGGGGGGGGGGGGGGTTGCAGGCTTGCAAGAAACCATTTTAGAAAAAATTAATGCTGATCCATATGACAGTGTCCACATAAACTGACTTGTATAAAGAACCTGTAAATAAATATATATAATAAATATACTGAAATTTAATATTTTGGTTCCAACTGGGTTAAATGTAGAATGTAATTGAAGATATTTTATATAATTATGTAATTAATTCAGTGTTAAGAATTTATTTAGTGAGGGCATTTATGGCAGGCGATTGTTTAAGTTCTACTCCTTGAAGGCTTTGTTAGCAGAGACAATAGTCATTTGTGGACTACTGGCTGGTTGTTTTTTTTTGTTGCATTTTTATACAGTGGTTTTGGTGAATGATTCTAGAATAGCCTGATCTAGACCTAGAGAAGGAATCAAGCTTGTAATGCCTTACAAACATATGTACTGAGAACAAAGTTGCGGCTTCTAAAATACATCTAGAATCCAACCTTTTTCACAGATAAAGCCAAGGCCCTGGCAGAGTAGACCTTGACCCTGCCTGGAGCAGTTTTATTGCAGTTTAACAAAAGGTAATATTGCCTTAGGACTACCATTAGTAAATAGCCTGTTTTGACACAGGCTGTACATTCTTACCTTCCCAAGAAATGAAACACCTGATCTGAAATATATAGTTCCGTCAAGACAGCACCAAAGTTGTCTGTGGACATCCAAGATATGGAGCATCCTTCCTCTCGTTCTTAGATTGGGAGAAGAAAACAGAGAGGGATAGTTTGGCTTCAAATATAAAGTAAACCCAGGTACCACTATAGACATAAAAGAAGGAGCAGTTCTTGAAGGAAGCAAGTCTCTGTGGAAACAGATGCAACTGACTCACCATAACAGCTTGCAACTCGGACTGCTCAAAGCAATCAATAAAACTGTTCTCCATGCTAATACCTTCAAGTCAGCCACGTTATCTGGTTCAAATGGACCAAGTGTTAGCGAATACAAAATTAAAATCCATGGATGACCACCAGTTTTCTTGGAGGCCTCAACACAAAACCACATTCAAAAACATTTTCACATGAGAATGCTTTGAGAGAGGAGGATCCATGAGCAGGCATGATGAAATGACAGATAAATTAACCCTTATAGAGGAGTAAGAAAGACCATACAATAGTAACTTGCACAAATATTGGGAAACTAGAGGACAACTACCCTTGAATGGGTGCAGATTATGCTGCTAGCACCAACTAGACAACATTTTCTGTTTGCTAATGCATGACTTTTCAAATAGCACCTGTTGCATGTCCTCAGTAAACAGGTGCCTGAAAGGAATTCAAACCCTATCATCCAGGCAGTCAGCTGAAGATGACTGATGTCAGGGTGCATCAAACACCTCTGTTCTTGTGTGAATAGATCCAGTCTGTGAGGAAGTTTGAGGTAATTGCTCCAGACCATTTCCAAAAGAATGGAGAACTATGGTTGCTTGGACCAGGAGGGAGTCTCCACAATGATCATGGAGATTCATTCTGAATCTTCATAAGAACCCTGGATATTAGTGGAAAGGGTGGAGAAGCATACAGGAACATTCCTGTCCAAGAAAACCAATTCCTTACCCTCTTGCATGGAGCCCTGGAAGAGAATTTTGCCAGCTGAATGTTCAGAGAGGAGGCACAGGCCAACTTCAGGAACTCCCCACACATGGATTAAATCTTGGAAGACCCCCCCCCAATCTACTTTCCACAAGTGATGGTCTGCTCTGGTCCTGTTTAGCTGGTCTGCCACGCAATTTTGCTCTCATGTACTGCAAGATGTCTTTATAGCAAGATTGTGCTGTGAATCTATATTCCAAGGTAACATGGCTAGTTAGTCTGCAGAGCCAGGGGGAGGGGGGCAACCTGGTTCCCTCTTGCTTGTTAAAATGTACATCATTGTCTGTAACCACCTTAAGAGGTCCTGGGGACCAATGATGGTTTAGACAGTTGAGTGCCTTGATCAGAGCAAGCACTGCTTTTATATTTATGTGCTTGCATTGGTCTTTGGTGTCCCACACATCTTGCACTTTTATCCCTCATGAAGATGGTCTCCACCAAACCCCGAGGAGTATGTGGTAACTGATTGCTTTGGAACAGAGAAGGAGAATGGGAAACACAGACTTAGGAGTTATTTGCTGTCCCCAACACCTGAATTCTTTTCTGACAAACCCCAGCTCTGGGGATTTGACAAGAAAGGATGTTGGTGCTGGCAACACAGACTTCCGCAAGACTTCACATGAGAAAGATACAATGGTATCTAGAGTATCACGAGGCCCAGAATCCTGAGGTATTCCCTGGCAAGTGCCCAAAGTCTGAGTGGAAAACCTTAGAAACAGATCTAGATGTATATAATTTTTTTTCTTGTGGAAGAAAAGCTCTTTGAACAGAGTTGCCTAGCCAACATCCCAGGAACACAATCCTGTGTATAATTACCATAACACTAGAGACATGCTTACTCAGAACTAGACATTATTCTGAATGTAGTATAAATAAGCTACGATACAGAACAGATCATAAGGGAGAAACAGCAACCAAAAGCTGTTGAATGATAAGTTCCCTAATGAGGTTCTCATTCTCAAGGAGCAGCACGTGACAATTTTGGAATGGGGATGGAGGAGAGGATGCTGAACCAGATGAAAACAAAAAACAAAAAAGAGAACACAGTTATGGCAAGTACATAATTTTCTTATCTCGTCTGTTTTCATCCGATTCAACATTTGGGACAGATTCTTAAGCTACCAAACACGCGAGTGACAAAATTATTTAAGGATGGTGGAGCCAAAGATGTACAGGACCTGGGCTATACATTCAGCTTGGAGCGAGACAAAATGAGAACAGCAGACCAAGTTGCTACCATACAAATTTCATCAACAGGAACTCTGCATAAAAAATGCCGTAGAGGTAGCTACTGCCCTGTAGGATGAGCCTTTGTTTTTTTTTTCTTTTAAGTAAATACAGACCCAGCTTATGAATCAAAAAGCCACTAAGCCACTGAGACAGAGTGACTTTTGATATACTTAGGCCAACTTTCCACATTAGAATATGTGCTCTGTTTGTTGCTTTCTCCAATGTCTAAGTCCTGTGCAAGTAAAACCAGAGAGTTGTCTATAGACATCCAGTAAAGTTCACTCTCCTTTAATGGAAAATTCTGTACAGAATACAGGCATATCGATAATCTAATTCACTTCAGATGCCACATTTGGGAGGAAATTGGGATTTGTCCTCAGACACCCGATGCTTATGAAAGATCATACATGGGGATTTACAAGACAAAGCCTCTTTGTAGAAGAAACAGCCACCAGAAAAAGGTTTTTCACCAAGAAAGATATTTTAAATTTAATGTGGCTGCAGGTTTGAAAGGAGCTCGAGTTAAAGACCTGTAGCATAAAATTGTAATATCCCATGGAGGGACTGGATCCCTTACTGGAAGACGCAACAGAAAAGTTGCCTGTATAAAAGGCCTTTGAAATATTTAGAGAGGTGATGAACATTTGATTGTGCCCAAATGTGAAACTTAGAATTGGCTGCTAACTGAATCTTGACAGTTGAAAAACTGGAAACTTTTTGGAAGATCCCCGACAAGTCCAGAATAGATGGAAGAGGTGCTGAAAAGGTAACCGTTCCCTTAGAGAACATCCAAACAACAATCTTTTCCACCTACTTAAGTAAACCACTCTGGTATTTGGATTTAGTGAAGCAATTAAGATGTGCAACACTGAAGCTGCCAGTCTGGGCATCTCTGGCCATCATTAAGACTAACCACGTTTTTGCCAATTCTATGGCCTTCAGATCCAGGTGAGGCTGCCCAGATGGGTAACTCAGGAGATCCGGGTGGAAGCCCAGCATCCTGGGAGACTGCACTAGAGAAGGCAGACCCTCAGGAAGGGGATCCAAACTCACAGAGGCCAAAGGGAGTAATCAGGATTACCTTGGCCTCTCATCTTCTTGCATACAGAATAAATTACGTTATCAAGGATATGGAGGAAAGGCAGAGAAGACCCGAATGCCAACTGTGGACTGCAGCATCCCTCAGTGACTGACCCTGTTGAGAATCAGTGTAAAAAACTGCTGCATTTGAAGTTTAGATACAAAGCAAAAAGATCACAGCTAGGTTGGCCCCAGTGGCTAAATATCTGCATTGCTAGTGTCTGACTGAAGGAAAACTAGACAGAAGAATGGACTTGCTCAACTGGAATGTGAGTTGCAATGAAAAAGTGATGGGAAGACATTGCCCACTGTCAGATTCTCATGGCTTCCTGGCAAACAGATATGATCACGTTCCTCCATGCTTGCTGATATACCAGCCCACCACCACAAGTTGTCTCTCTGTACGGAAATTGCACCTTCAGGAAGGGAATCCTGGAAAGCCTGCCATGTATGGAAGACTGCCCTCATTTCTAAGATACTGAGGGCAAGACTGGCCTCCATAGGTAACTATGAACCTTGGTAGACAATCTTCTCTTTGAAACGACCCTCCACTCCTGGAGGGAAACATTCATGGTTACTGTAGCCACATAACACAAGAGAAAATGATTAGCCATCCAAAACTGCTGGGGAAATCTATCTGCAGGATGCATATCAGTTAGTGGTTGGTGTCAGAGTTGAGCATGCATAGGATGCAATATCAGGGACCTTTGAACAACAGGGTCCCACTGGATAACTTTCATGTAATATTTTGCTAAGGGAACTAGTGTGACTGCTGAAGCCATCAGCCACAGCAGCCTGTGAATTAAGTTTAGCAGGGAGGGGGGGCTGCAGAACCTGAACGAACTACCTGGCATAGGAATGACATCGTGGACACTGGGAGTTTGGCAACTTGGTTAATAAAAGTTAACTGGATGCCATCTGAACATGATCTGTTGTGTGGGTATCAGCTGAATTTTTGCTCAGTTGACTTGGTCCCCAAGTGCTGCAGAAGCTCAAGCAAGTAGTCCCATGAAACTATAGGATTCCTGAATGGAGCGGTAAGGAGACAATTGTCTAGATATGGGAAAGTACAGTTGTGTAAAAATCTTATAACAGTAATGGTCCTTGTCTTCACTGCTGCAGTACTCTTAACATGTGGTATTCCCTGCTGTGGGCATCCAGACAGTCTACCAGACTATTGTTGCTTTAAGGTATGCTGAACATCACCCAAACACTCCGTGTTTAGCATATGGCATGAAGGTGACATTCAGGTCTACCATAATCAGAACTAATTGCCCCAGTAGAAACATCAGTCCAAGGAACCCAAGAGGTAATCTGTACAGTACATCCAAGAAGGCAAAAAACTAGGGGGATGGAGGGAGAGAGCAAATACTGCAGTAGTGAAAGCAAGGACATCTACAGTTATGGTAAGATTTTACACAATTGTACTATGTCCAGACATTCACTGCTGCAGTATTCTTAACATATAGCAGACTGCTAAAACTCTGTAGAGGAAACTTGGAGGAGAAGTAGCAGAAGAGACTCCTAAAATGCCATGAAGAATGGCACTAGCAAAACTAGCACTAGCTCTAGAGATACAATCCAACTTATAGTGCTTGGTAAAACATATGCACAGAAGTCCAGGTAGCTGCTTCAAGAACAATTATCTAAGCCCTTGAAAAAAGCACCAGAAGAAGCCACAGCTCTAGCAGAATGAGGCTTAAGTTTAAGAATTCCTAGTATTTTAGGTTTTTGTGGTCGCTGATTATTGGGTCTTGCTGCACATTTACATTTTTACCCAGACATTATACACACTATCACATCATCTTATATATATTTTTGTGCATTATCTACATAGATGTTTGTATTTATATAATTTTTAGTTTAATATTTTATCAATTCAGTATTTAAATGATCTAGAGCTTCAAGTAGAATTTTAGAAAATGTGTAAATTATGATAGAGAATTTATGAATTTTCCATTTTTAATGAAGTGATATTTTGTATTTTTTTTTATATTCATCATTTTATATTATCACACTATCATTATTTAAACTTTAGTTGCATAATGTTTATTGATTTACCTTTAATGGATTCCAACATGTGACTATTAGTTTTATATATTTAAAGCAGGATGTGAGGTAAAGGGGCTGTCTGAGAAAGACTTATTTATTGAAATAAGTCGAAAGCGCTTATTTTTAATTGTTTTGTGGAGTGTAATTAAACTTTTTGGTGAAACATATTGCCTTTGTGGACTTGTGTGTCTCGGAGCCAGCAGATTTGAGGAATCGTTTTGGTCTGCATTTTTCAACATTATTCTTAACATATGGCAGAGTGCTAAAGCTCAAGAGGAAACTTGGAGGGGGAAGTGGCAGAAGAGACCCGTAAAATGCCATCAAGAATTGCACAAGCAAAACCAGTACTAGCTCTAGAGATACAATCCAACTTATAGTGCTTGGTAAAACATATGCACAGAAGTCCAGGTAGCTGCTTCAAGAACATAATTATCTAAGCCCTTGGAAAAAAGCACCAGAAGTCACAGCTCTAGCAGAATGAGCCTTAACTGACGGAGGAAGGCTCTTGCCATAAAAAGTGTGACAAAAGGAAATGGCCTTAGAAATCCAAGAAATAGTTTGCTTAGAGGCAGCAAGTCCCAAAGATCTAGGATGGAACCCCCCCCCCCCCCAAAAAAAAAACAAAAAAATATCAGATTTTCTAATAGCCTTAGTCTTACTCAAAAAGCCCGAAGTTGCCTATGCACAGCCAATGTATCTAGCACCCTCTGTCAGACTGCGGAGAGGGGAAAAAGTAGGCAGATTAATAAAATGATTAACGGATAGCTCATTAACACAACTTTAGGAATAAAAGTAAAGTTAGTGCATAAGAACACCCTGTCCTCATGAAAGATCAAAAAAGGACAAGCCTTAAGGGCCTGTAACTCAGACACCCATCTGGCAGAAGTAAGAGCTAACAATAGAACACAGTCTTCCAGGAACAATTATGCAAGGAAGCCAAAGCAGCAGGCTTAAAACGAGCCTTGGCTTGTTTGTTAGTAATTGCCAATTCCACCTAAACGCTCGGTTTCTAGTGTTTATTTGATACAAAAAAGCCTTTTACAACTGTTTAATTGTACTTATTTACTGTTTTGCACTTTAAACTTATTTTGGAGCATTTAAACTGCTTTAACTATTGTAGGCTACACACTAAAGTGCAACAGCCATTTTTCTGTGCTTTAAAGTGATTATTTTTTGTCTTAACGGCCTTAAACTACAAAAAAAATAAATAAATAAAAAACCTGTATTATACTTGTTTCCAGCCTTTCTGAAGCTAGTATAGTTCAGTTTTCAGAGTTTGCTAGATATAATTCTTGACAAATAAAATCGCCCACAAACTGACATGAAAAGCTAACCTATTAATAAGAAATGAATGTAGTATAACCAGTTTTCTTGCATCTTCCCCCTTCTCTTAGTATATGTGTATCTACATATTTTCCCTAACCATACAATAAATGGTTGAATTTCTATCTTTACTTTCTACATAGACTATCCCCATTCCACTATCCCTTATGAGACCAAACATAAGAATTCTCATACTCTACTTGACGATGTAGTGACTTCTAGCGTATATATAATGCATAATTTTCTCAAAATTAGATTGTGTTCTTGAGATATGTATTTGTACTGTCATTATTTGGAAAAAGAAAATTGTAATAGAGACTTTGAAAAAAAAAAAAAAAGAAAGAAAAAAAAAAAAGGTTGCTAAATCCAGGACTGTTTTGTAGTTCCTGTGTTGATCCATACCTTACTTGGATAGAAGGAAGTTTCTCTGTTCACCAGTGAGAATGGGGAGCTTTGAGCAGCCTGTCCCTGGTTTTCAGCTCAGAATTTGTAGTTTATTGGCCATTTTGGGCCAATTTCTATCCCTTTTATCTTCCTGCTATAAAAAAAAACACTTTTGCGCACCACTGGTTAGCTGGGGTTAATCATCCCTGGCTCCACAAAGTTTACTCTTCAGTTTTTCCCTTATAACTTGTCAGTCTACTTGTTCTAAACTTACTCTGGCACTAGATAAAATCCCCAGCAGTCAACCTCCGCATCTGCCAAGATGGGAATAGTCTTTTTACTTCCCTACTTATTCAGGCATGTCCAAGACACAGCTCCCGGTGTACTCTCCAGCCTACCTGATGAGCATGGGCATCTTGAGGCAATGCTACAACTGCCTCATGTACACAGAGGACCCTCTCCTCCTACCACCAAACACTAACACTTGACAGAGATGCCCTTATACAGCCAGTCTAGAGGCTCTCTCCAACTAAGACTGGAACTGACAGTAAAGAGGAGAAGGTAACTACTCGCAACACCCCACGCACCACACATAGACCAACTAAACAAACACCTCCAAACCCACACATAAAAACACCAAGACATATACAGAGGCTCTGACTAAAAATTTAAATCTGCCTACGCAACAGAGACCTCCAAAGCAGACACAAGCAACCTCCTCCCACCAACACAACTCAAGCAACACAAAGTCCACAAAGTCCACAAACTCTGTACCACACAACCACAGCCCATAAGGCAAAGCAACATGCCCAACACACACTAGTGATAGGGGACTATAGTCAGGCACCCTGACATCCCACTCACCAGGCTAGACAAAGAGAAGGTTACTGTCAGCTGCTTGTCGGGTGCCAGAATCCGCCACATAACGCATGCACTCAGGTCACTACAAGGAAAGTACAAATAGGACCCTCTCATTGTCCAGGTCAGTGTAAATGACCTGAAACATGCCTCCCTGGACTACATGGGAAAAAAAAAAAAGGGACATGCAAGAGCTCTCTGATCTTGTAGCACAGGCAGGTATGACCCTAGCCTCGAGTAGCATCCTGCCTTCACCAAAAATATCATCACAGTACAAAGATAAGATGAGCTTCAACAATTGGCTAAGCTTCTGGTATCATTCAAAGGGGATCCAGTATCTGTCTGCCTGGGATGACATGCTTGACACGCCACAATGCTTAGACAGAGATGGCCTACACCAGTCACCCCTGGGATTCAGAAAATTGGCCAATGCTCTCGTCACCCCTATAGTGCCTTTTTAGGCAAGGCTCAAAAATCAAACCCACCACCATAAGAACTACAGAAACAAAAAACTGAGGGCAATGTTACTCAACGCTAGGAGTCTAAACCTCAAATAGCACTCACTAGAGGCACTCCTCAAAATGGAGAGCATCGACAGCTGTGCAGTGACGGATACCTGGTTCAAGGCTCATGAGAACACCCCAGCATTACCAGGCTACAATTCATACCACACGTTTCGGCCACAAAAGCCGGACCGAAACACAAAGGGTGGAGGTGTGTCCATATTCATGAAGGACATCCACACCTCCAGGCTAGTTGCAAAATACGATGCCTCCGGAAATCATCCAAGTGAAACTAACCCAGGGCAAAAATGCATTCCAAATTGTAGCTCGTTACAGATCCCCCACCATGACCCAGGACGCGCACTCCTCGTTCCTGGGGACATTGGAAAAAAATGAGGGTCCAACCAAATACCATAATAAAGGGCGATTTCAACTACCCCAATATAAACTGGGAAAACTACTCTTGTACTAACCCCCCTTGCTCAATGATTCCTGGAGTTCATAAACTCTAAATCCCTGGATCAACTTGTCAACGCCTCCACCAGGGGCAACAATATTCTGGAGCTGGTCATTACCAACATGGGTGACCGGTGCTTAATGCCAGAGATCAATTCCTTGCTAGTCAGATCAGACCATAAACTAATCACTCCCATTCCGACCCCACCCCTACACAAGGAAACAATCGTAAAAAAACTTTTCCAAAGCTAACTTCACACTTCTCAAAAATTAACTTTGCGACACCCCTGCAGTTGGATAACACAGTCAATACAGTCACGACCGCTGAATCCTACACAAATGCACTCTACAAGCACCTGCACTGAGTGTATGGATCGTGCTATCCCCAATAAAACCAAGACACTATCCTCCAAAAAAGGAAGACGATCAGATGGTCCCCTGCCATTAAACTTTACAACAGAAGGAAGAAGCTGTTGCAAAAAAGAAAGAGTAAAAACCCAGCTATGGAGGAATTCACTGACCAGCCTCAGTAAGAATCTAAGATCTCTCATAAAATCCTCCAAAGTTAATGCTGAAAGAAAAGACTGCCGCGGATTCCAAAGACAATCACAAGGCATTCTTTAACTAAGTCAAGAATCTCCATGGCAACACCCAGATCTACACCGAGCTACAACAGAACGGCACAAAATATACAGAGCCAACTGATACTGCCAACATATTGGCAGATGGGGAGTAAAGTTTGCACTGAACCTATCACCCCCCAAAGGGACCTATAACTATACCACTTGGTTGTAGAGCCCCGGCAATCACAAACACACAAGTAAAAATGTCACTCTCTAAAGCCAGACACAGCATCCACGGGACCGGGCAACATCCCAGGCTGCGTCTTACACGAATTACAAAATGAACTAACCCCCCCCCCCACCTAAAATCCATGTTCAACCACAGCCTCACCATAGGCTGTGTGTCCACAGAATGGCACACAGCAACAGTTATCCCACTCCACAAAGGAGGAACCACCACAGACCCCAGGAACTATAGACCTATTAGCGTGACAAGCCTGGTCTGCAAGGCCATGGAATGTATCATGGAACTCAAACAAAGATATAGGTAACCTCCAAACTCTGGATGCTACCAAATTCAGATTTGCAAAAGGTAGGTCAGGTCTCCTAAACTGTAAACCTGGTAGGATTTCTTTGAAACAGTTACCAAGGTCAGACGAGGGCAGGGTGGCCCACACAGCCTAACTGGACCTCACTAAAGCCTTTGACACTATCAGGATTCCTGAATGAGGAATAAACTCACCAACCTTAACATAAGCCCTTACGTCACAAGATGGGTAGCCAACTGGCTCACAGACAGAACCCACACAGTAAGAGTTGCCAACTCCAGATCAGACTCCAAACCAGTGACAAGTTGAGTACCCCAGGGTTCAGTCTTGGGACCCCTCCTGTTCAGCATATACTTGCAAGCGAACACAAAGGGTCTCTGGCTACCCAAGTTTGCAGACTACTGCAAACTGGGTGCCATTATAGATTCCCTGCCGACGTAGACATTCTGCAAAAGGGCCTCACTGAGACCGACACCTGGTGTCAAAATCATGGCCTCAAACTAAATGCCAAAAAGTGCATTGTTATCTCCTTTGGCAAAAACATGATACCCATGAATTACCAAATAGGGGGAAGTATACTTAACACAGAAAGTGTGATAAGAAACCTTAGGACCCAAGTGGATAGTAACCTCTCCTTTGATAGCCACATTGCAACAGTGGTCAGAAAATCTTTAAGTGGGCCATGTAGAACCACAAAAGGGTTCACATCTAGAAATAAGGAAGTCATTGTTCCCCTCTACTCATCACTCATCAGACCCCTCACTGAATACAATGCCCGGTTTGGGATGTACCTCAGAAGACACCTACAACAACTTGAGAGGCCCCAAAAGTACCTCACCAAGAGGATTACTGGCCTCAAACAATAGCCCTATGCCAACCGGCTCAAGAAAACTAACTCTACTCGGTCGCACACCGCCTACTCCGAGGAGGCCTCTGTCCGACATACAAAGCTATGTCAAACCCGGAATTGTTGGACATGCTTCACTTGAAGAAATCCCAATCTCCCTGAGCTACACTCTCTAGGGACCTAAACCTCACCACACCAATAAATAGGACATACTGGAGGGACAGATTAGAGTCTCAGACACTTCCCATGTTCTGGAAAAAAATTCCCATCCACGTCAAGCAGAGCTCGTCATTAGCACTATTCAAGAGAAACCTTGATAAGTGGATGGGCGACAGGAAGTTAACCCCTGGGATTATGTCTGGGGCACTGCTCCCTAGAGGGGCAGGAATCTAACACTACATGGGTGGCGAAAGCCAATACACTGTTGGCTAGGCTTGCTTTGGCCCTCGGGCAGATAGGTACTAGCCTATGAGCCAGAGTCAACTTCTCCAAAACAAAATTAAGATCCCAGGGAGGAGGAACAGGCTCCCTGGGAGGTCTAATATTAAGAATGCCTTTAAGAAATTGTTTCACCTCAAATCTAGAAGCTAATGGCAAAGAAAAAGGCAGACACACAGATATAGCCATGTGGTCCTTAACAGAAGGGGCCAGACCAGCATGGACCAACCCACACAAATAAGACAAAACCAAAGGAACACTCACAGTAAGTGGGTCCAAGTTACGAGAAAGACACCAAATAGAAAGCCTCTTCCATTTGGATTTCCTAGTAGTAGGTTTCCTGGCCTCCTGCAGCACTTGCAGCATGCCCTCAGAAAAAAAAAGGCATCTATGAGGAATCAAAACCCTAATCATCACCACTGTCAGCTGAAGCATGGACAGGTGGAGATGGATGAGAGATCCCTTGGCTGGTGTGATTACATCCACCCTGTGAGGCAACTTGTGACGATTGCCCCGGGCTAGATGCAGAAGTAGAGAACCAGTGCTGTTTCAGCCAAAATTAAATCACCAACAAGATTTTGGGAGCTTGCTGTTGAATTTTTGAACAGGAGTTTCGCAATGAGAGGAAGGAGGGGGAAATGCATAAGCATCCCCTTCCAAGAAAATGAGAGGGCACCCACTTTTCACACCAGAGGACTTGGGACTGGCACAAAACAGAAGAAGTTATTTCAAGTGGATCATTTTGCCTCCCCTCTGAGGAGTATGTCACTGGTGGATAATGTCCAGAAACACTTCCCTATGAAGCATCCATTTGGGGGACTGAGTTAAAGACCTGCTCAGTGCGTCTAACACAATCTTCTGATTGGAAGGGATATAAACTGCCTGAAGAGTCACTTGATACTTGACAGCAAGATACCATACAAGGCAACCACACCCCCTGTACCTTTAGGGAGTCAAATTTTGCCCCCCCCCCCCATCCCATGTCTGAAGCATCTGAACATATCCTGTAAGGGAAGAGGGGGATGAAAAGGGATTCCTGGATTCAGACAACTGCTGAATCCACCAGTGAAGTTCCTATCGGAGATCAGGAAGAGGAGGAACTACAAAATCTAGAGGATGTGCATGAAGCCACACAGACTTCAGAAACTAGTGAAACTCATGTGAAGTTTGGCCAGAGGGAACATCAGAATGGTGGATCCCATGAAACCCAGAGCTCTCAAACTCCTTGGTGGTAATGGAAGTCAGAGAAAGAAGAGGTGTGAAAGAAAGAAATGAGAGTCAAGGCCTTTGGAGGAGGCAGGGATGCAAGCATTGGCACAGTCCAAATCCTGCAGCCCAGAAAAAAACATGAACCTGAGAAGGAGTCAGGGAGGACTTAAAATTTATAGTAAACCTCCAGGCTCTGAAGGAGGGAAACTGCAAAATGAAGACTTTAAAAAAAAGGGTCTCTGGAGAGGACACCTAAATCAGCAGCAGGTCGTCTAAGTAAGCAAGGAAAAATCTGGATCCCTTGAAGCTTGCAAATAACAAATCACAAGAGCAAGGCATTTGGTGAACACCACTGGAGCAGTAGAAAGGCCAAACGGCAAAAGGAGAGAAATGCAAAAACTTCCAGAAAAAAAGACGGATCGGAATATGGAGATAAGCATCTTGGAGATCCTGAGATATGATAAAGGCCTAAGGGAGCAAGAGAGGAAACAGAATCTGAAGGGACAACATCTGAACAGAAGGCACTTTTAACCAAGTGTTTAGATGACAGAGGTCTAGAATAGGTCTCCAAGTGCCCTCTTTTCTGAGCACTAGAAACAAGTGCCTCTTGAACAGTACCCAGAGTCAAGAGATTTTGAAGAACTTCTGAGGAAAAAGAGAAGTTGCTCCCAAAAAGGCTGATGAATGCCCATAAGAGGAGAATAGGATTTCCACACCATGAAGTACCCCTGACAAATGATCGACAGGACCCAAGAATCCTAAGTGATCTGAAGCCAAACAGGAAGGGAAAGAGGAATGTGGCTGGGAAGAGACGGATAATCAAACAGCACCTAGTTTGTCCAGAAGGAAGGCTTCGGAATCCCTGAAGCTGATTAGTCTTAGCAGTAGGAGCCCGTTTGCCACTCTTACCTTTAGTAGAAGAGTGTAATTGCCTACGAACAAAGGCAGGCTTAGTGGGGTAGTTTCTCTGAAATTTAGGCACAGGGGAAAAACTTGTTTACGCTCCAATAAGGACTTGCACCTTTATCCTGACAGGACAACAAACCAGCAGCTGCTTCCCTAAACTAAAATTTAGATTCCAGAGAAGCATCCATCAACTTAGCTTTATCATCATCAGGCAGAGGTTGAAGTCTAAACCAAGAATACCTCCTCATCACGGATCCAAAAACAGCAGCCCTAGAAGAGGCATCTGCCGCATCATAATTACATGTAACAGAATAACAAACAACTTGAGAGGAAGTCCCTAACAAGGAACGTACAGAAGTTTTACCCCCAGTGCCTGAAAAATCAGAAATAAGTTGACATGCCTGAGAAAGATCATCCAACACATACCTAGACATATGGGTCTGGTAATGACTAGCCCTAAAAAGTAGGATAACAAAAGTGTAAACCTTCTTACCCATCCTTTACATGGATTTGCTTTCCTTGTCAGAAGGCAATAACTTGGGCAAAGGAAGCAATTGAGATGGGTTATTAGAGGCTACATACACTACAGAGGGGTCAGCTGCAGGACATTTACATAGAAAATAATCCACAGGCACCCTATAAAACCCTACCTGGCTTCTTGGCAGCAGGGGGCAGAGAATCAGACGCATGACAGGCATTGGAAAAAAGCAGCCAAAACAGGAGGAACAGCTGCAGGTTTAGGAGATTCCAACTACAGCAACTCATAGTACCTCCTGTGGATATCATTGACCTCAGCACAATCCCACTTAAAAAAAAAAAAAAAAAATCCATCATCCTAAAGACTGTCCCAAAAAGAAATTTCCTCAAAAATAATATCAGGACTAACAGATTCCTCCTCCTCTGACCCACAGTCCAAAAGAGAAGAAATTTGAGCAAAATAGGTCAGGGATTCATCAGAATTCCATTCATCTTCAGAAGAATCCTATTCTCTAAGCCTTTTAAGGGAATAGAAGACCAAGAAGCAGCAGGAACCAAAACACCATGAGGAGGCTTTAAGATCAATGCAGTAAATAGCCCCAGAATGAAGGCCTACCACTCACTTTGTGGATCCCTAGGAGCAGAAGAAATGTGTTTAATTGTTCCGTTTCTTTTTTCAAAGGAAAGTCCCCGCCAAAAAACTGAGAAAGCTGACCCAGGACAGCAGTAGAGCACTGTAGTAGGAACTTCTTCCCAAACTAAAATCTAAGGCACTCCCCTAGGCCCCTGGGGGGGGGGGGGGATCGTGGTTCCCCTGAATGTCCACGATGGACACCTGCAAAGCCTCTTTGGATGTGCTGCTAGCTGGACCCTCACTGTCCTCCAACACAGTCGCAACAGAGAAATCCGACAACATATCCAGGCGAGCTTCCAGGTTTGTGATGACGTCTGGAGAAACAACTGGCACAGGCTGGACAGTGGAAGATTCTAGTCGGACCTTTTTCACCTTCTTCCTCCCTTATGGCCGACCCTCGAGGCACAGATCCCTTCCATTACATCCTTAGGTGAGAAGCTTAAGATGCTGGTTCTCAAGATACAAGGAAAGGGAAGACAGTTTACTGTGAAGGGTTTTCAGGATAAAAGCCTGATAAAATGAACAAGACAAATGGTCATGAGAAGCTCCTAGGCAAAAAAAAAAAAAAAAAAAAAAGACTTGAATCCTGGTGACCTTTATGGGGAAAGTCTCCACACTGGCATTTCTCCTTGTGGTTAAAAGGTCATCCATGAAGGATAACAAGAACAAAAACAAAAAAAACCACCACCACCACAAAAAACACTTGTCTGCAACTGGTAGAAGTCAACAAAACAGGCATAGTCACTGGAGAACGAAAATGCATTCAACTGGCGGAAAACTGACACAGTGAAAAGATACATTTGCACTGGCGGCATAGTTAGTTCCGACTATGGTAGGCCTGAACATCACCTTTCATGCCCTACACTACAGGAGAGGCATTGGGTTGACATTAATCATACCTTAAAGCAACAGGAGTCTTTGGTACACTGGCCAGACGTCAGGCTTCCATGGCAAGGAATTCCATACGTTAAAAATACTGTAGCAGTGAATATAAGGACATCATCCAGAACCCTAGAAGTCTGAGATACTCTGCTACCACTGCCACACAACTGGTAAACACCTGGGGGGCTGTGGTTTAACTGAAGGGCAGTGCTCCGAACTGGAAATGATCATCTCCCAGCCAGAAATAAAGAAATTTCCTGGACTGCCTCACTATCTTGATATGATAGTAAGCATCCTGGAGATCCAAGGATCATGTCCAGTTGTCCTTTCTCAGCAGCAAAATGGACTGAATTGTGATCATCCAGAACTTTGTTTCACAAACTGACTGACGTGGTTTGGACCCAACATTGGCCTGAGGTCCCGTTTTCTTCAGAACTAAAAAGAAGAACCTGGAATTGACTCCAGATCTTAACTGGACATGAGGGACTTGCTGGAGGACTTTTTTCTAGCAGCTTTATTTCTGCTGCTGCAGGTCCCATCTAACTGGGTGGTGCAATGGGAACCCTTCCTTTTCTAAGGAGGAAAAAAAAAAAAAAAAAGGCAATAGCCTAACCTCTTTAAATTATCCTCAGTACCCATGTATCTTGTGTGATGAACTGGCAGGCTTGAGGATGTAGGGATAAGCACCCCCACCACCACCAACTGCCTCTACAGTACGGTAGTTGGGCAACTCTTCAAGAGCACAGATAAGATTTCTAAGTGACAGGACCATGAAATCCCAGATTCTCTGGTCCACCTCTGCTTTCAGGGTGAGGTCCACTGAAATTGCTCCCTCTGCCTTCAGGGGTCTGTCTGTAGGACCATTTTGGTTAAAACCCTGACATTTTCTTAAATCACATCTTCGTGCCCCTTCTCCTCCTCTCAAGAGAACTTCTGCTAGGAAACAGAAGTGGATCCCAATGGCAGACAGATTTTATGGTCCTGTTTGCTCCTGGGGTGAATCTCCTAATCACTGATTAGAGAGGGTCCACTGCAACATTCATGTAAAATCTTGCCTAAGGAACCAGCGTAATGGATGCAGCCGACAAAGAATTAGCCTTGCTGAGGGATTTGACGAAAGGAGGACCTTGGAAACTTGATGCCAGAGTAAAGGGACCCTGGAATTTGGAAGTCTGGCAACTTGGAATATTGCATCTATGTGGCAAACTATGAATTCTATTGTCCAAGTCAGTGTCATTTGGCGATTTAGGTTTATAGTGATCTTCACATGTTGAGAGAATTGGAACAAGAAATCTCTGCACTGGATGAGTAGATCATTGGTGGGTGTGGTGAGGAGCCAGTCATCCAGATAGAACACAGGAAACCCACTGCCATGCATTTGGTGAACACCCTGGGGACTGTGGTATGACCAAAGGCCAGTGCTCTGAACTGGAAGTGACTGGCTCCCAGCCAAAAATGGAGAAATCTCATGGAATGCCTTGCTATCCTGATATAGTAGGAGGAGTCTTGAAAACCTAAATCTATCAGATCCAAATCAATTTTTTCAGAAGAGGCGGAATGAAATGAGTTATGACTATCCAGAGCTCTGTTTCACAAACTGGTTCAGGAGACTGAGGTCCACAATGGGCCTGAGGTTCCCAGTATTTTTATAACCTAAATGAATCAGAATCCAGATACTTGCTGGTTTGGTTGGGACCTCCTGGAGGACTCACTTTTCTAGCTGTTTTGGCACTTCTGCTGCTGCCAATTCCCTTTTACTACATGGAAAGTTGGGGACTTCATTTTTGCTTGCTGGGGGGAAGCAAAGGAAATAACAGCCTCGGGTGATAAACTTCTGCACCCACAAATCCCCAGTAATGGGTACCCAGGTATAAGGGTGCAAAATACAAGTGCCCCAACTGCCTCTAAAGTGCATCCGTTGTGCAAAAGTTCAAAAAGTAGTGAAAGTGGTTTGTTGGTAAAGAAACCCCGAAAGCATAGAGTCTGCAGTCTGTCTCTGGGATGACATCTAAAGTTACTCCTTCCCTCTGCCATGGGGGGGGGGTGCTCATCTATCAACAGAATCATCTTGAGCAGCATTCTTGCATTTATGAAAATAAGCTATGTACTCAACATAACGTTCCATGTTTGTTGTCCAGCTCACCCTTCATTTTTACTGGTTGGGTTTGGAGCCGATCCTCGGCTCCAACTTGGCCGCATACTACAGCTCGAAGTCCTTCACTCGGCCCGTGGCCGAATACCTATCCCATCATGCAGTGGTGTAACTCCCCAGATCTCGTTTGCTGCTAACCATGGCCATGTGTCTACATTTCACACACATATATATATATATATATATATATATATATATATATATATATATACACACACACACACACACACACACACACACACACACACACACACACACACACACACACACACACACACACACACACACACATTTATATATTATCATAATGTCAGAAAAGCTCCTTGCCTAAGGAGGGAACTCCTCTAGATCCTACAGAAGACTTGGGCTGGGGGAGTCATAAGAATGAAGGGCGAGATGGACAACAAACATGGAACATTATGGTGAGTACATAACTTTATGTTATGTTGTCCTATCTCGCCTTCATTCTTACTGGTTGGGACAGCGTCCTTAGCACCACATTTCCTGGGTGGCTCATGGGAATACACTTCAGCACAGTAGAACCCAAAGAGACCCTGTCCCTGGAGGCCAAATACACCTTGTAATGAGTGATAAATGTATGGGGCCTTGCCCATGTAGCAGCAGCACAAATACAGTCCATTGATAGTCTAGCTAGGTAAGTGGACGATGTTGCCATGGCCCTAGTAGTGTAACCCTTGACTCTACTGGTAGTGGTCCATTATTAGAACTGTAAATAAAGGTAATGAAATTTGAAAGCCAGTTAGAGAGAGACTTTAGAAACTGGCATGCCTTTTTTGACTTCTGTAAAGGAAATATAACAACTGATCAGAGTTCCTGAAATCTTTGGTTCAATGTAAATAAAAGCGAAGTGGTCTATGCACATCAAATTGGTGGAGCTTGTATTCTGCCTTGCTGCCATGAATTAGGGAAAAACACTGGCAGCTCAACAGATTAGGTAAAAAGGATGGGTTTTGTTCAGAGAGATACTCTATCTTTACAAAAGATCAAATAAGGAGGTTTGATTGATAAAGCTTTTCGTTCCAAAACTCTTCTTGCAGAAGTAATAGCAACCAATAAAATTATTTTCCAAGACAGGAATCTGAGGTCACATGTTATCGAGGGTTCAAAGGGGTGTAAGATCAGACACGTTAGAACAAATATCAAATCCCATGATGAGAGAGAAGTTCTTTAATGGGAGGACTTAATAAGCACACACCTCTTAAGAACACTTTCCACAATCTGTACGACATCAAGTTAAGGGTCCAGTCACCTATATGAAAATTTGAAATAGCAGCTAATTGTACAGCAATAGTAGTTGCCACTGAACCTTGTTGAAAAAGCTCTGATAAGAACTCAAGAATAGAGCTGATCAGGGCAGAAAAGGATCAATGTTTCTTCTCTCCGCCCAGCATGAGAACAGTCTCCCATTTACTAGAATATAGTTTCCTCGTTCAAGCCTTTTGTGAGGACACTAAGAGGAGTCTTACTGCTAGCGTAAAATTATGAAGCCTGACTAAGTTGGGAACTGTCAACTTGAGGGTTTGCAGGGAGGGGTAGTATGTTCCCGACATACAAGTCGGGAGGTCTGGAACTGGGACCAGCAACCACGGTTCCTTCTGAAGATGAGGCCAGTATGGGGCAATGAGAATTATCCTGCTTCTCAGCAACCTGGCTTTCTGAATGACTCTGGGTATTAGGGGAAATTGAGGAAATCCATAAAGTAGTCCCAGAGCCAATAGTGGACAAGTGCATCCCTTGGTGACTCCCCAGAGGAAGGATCAGGGCAAAGTAGCTGCTGCATTTGGCATTTATGGGAGTGGCAAAGTGGTCGCAGCAAGGCTGGCCCCATTTTTGGAATATCCTTTCTGCTAGCTCTTGTTTTAGGGACCACTCGTGAGGCATTAATATTGCTCTGCTGAGCCTGTCCACTATCACGGTGGACTTCTCCGGGATATACTTTGCTATCAAGAAAACATTAGGAAGAGATTGCCTATTGCCATACTCTGAGTGCCTCTCGGCAAAGGGAGTAGGACTTGGTTCCTCCTTGCTTGTTTATATACCAAACCACTGTAGTATTGTCTGACTGAACTGCAATTGTTCCTAGTGGGAGAGCGCTCTAAAGTGTTTGCAATGTCAAGGGCACTGCTCTCATCTCTAGAACACTGATGTGCAAATGGGTCTTGGGTTCCTGCCATGTGCCTTGGACCATCCTCCCCAGATAGTTTGGGAGGAGTCTGTGGTCACTGCTGCCAGAGGTTGTTGTGGGATAAAGGGTCAACCAAATGTGACATGACTGGAAAGGAACCACCATCTTAGATCCTTCTTGCAGGACTAATTCTGATCTGGTGAGACATAGGAAGTTCTTTTAAGGACCACTGAGAATAAAAGAACCACTGAAGAATTCTCATGTGCATCCTGTCTAAAGGGACTAGGGTCATCATTGCTGCCATGGTTCCTAGGACATTTAGAACTGTTTTCACTGTTACATTGGTCTTTGGCAGGAGATCAATAATCTGATGTTTTGAGTAAAAAATGCTTTCTGCAGGTAACTTTGCCATCACAGAGATGGTGCCTAGTTCGGCTCCTATAAAGGTAATATGCTGACATGACAACAAGGCAGATTTTTCTGAATTTATTGTTATCCCTAATTGAGAACAGATTTGTAAAGTGGCGTCTCTTGACTGTTGCAGTAGATGCTTGGTAGTGGCAGTCAGGAGCCAGTCATCTAGGTATGGAAACACTTGTAATCCTAGCCGTCTCATGTTAGCCGTGACTACTGCCATGCATTTGGTGAACACTCTGGGGGCTGTAGTGAGACCAAAGGGCAGAGCTCGGAATTAGTAATGACTGGCTCCCAGCCAGAAGCGCAAGCGACTCCTTGATGTTACGTTATGTGGTAGTATGCATCCTGGAGGTCTATCGAGCACATCCAATTGTCTTTCCCTAAAAAAGGGAAGAATTGACTGCAGTGTCACCATCCGGCACTTGGACTTTTTTATGGATTCATTTAGTTTGCAGAGATCCAATATGGGTCTCCAGTTCCCGGTTCTTTCTGACACTGAAACGAATCTCGAGTAAGTTCCGAATCCTATTTGGTCTGCAGGGACTTCTTGGTTGACTCGTCTAGCAACTTTTGAATCTCTCTAGTCGCTTGTTCCCTTTGACTGGGTGGAACATCTGGGATACTTCTGATTAGTGGAACGGGAAGGCAAAGGGAATGGAACAACCTATGTATATTATACTTTATACCCACTTGTCTCTTGTGATATCTCGCCAGGCATCTGGGTGCAAAGATAACGTCCCCTGATTGCCTCCAGAGTAGAGCAAATGGGCCTCCTTTCAGGAACTTTGGTAGGGTCAGCCGCAAAAGGAATCATGGTCACCTTGATTTTGCGGACCCCATCTTACTCGTGGATGACGTCTACCATTACTACTCCCCCCTCTGCCCCCTGGGAAAGGATTCACCTTGTGCATCCTGAAAAACTGCCGGGGATTTTTTGAACCACATTTTATCACCCTTCTGACCCTCAGGATAAGGTCTGGAAGGCACAGAAAAACATACTCCAACGGGAGAGAGTGTTTTTTCTGTTTGCATCTGTTGAGTGTGTGTGTCAATAACTTTGGGTCCCAAGAGTGAGGAACCATCGAAAGGGGTGTTACAGGTAGACTTGAAAGGTTCTGCAAAGTTACACAAGTGCATCTAGGAGTGCCTTAGGGAAACTCCTGAACCCGCTGCCCTACTTGCTCCATCCGCTGCACAGGAAATCAGTCTCATGGAGGAGTTAACTATGGAATTTAAGGTGGACAGCTGAGGGGTCACCCTGTCCGAGACCCCTGCAACTAGTGAACCTTGGAAAGTTTACTCCTAACCTCTTCAAGAGATCTCTTTGAAGCATAGTGAAGTGAGTTAGGTAGTTCAACGATTTAAGGGCAAAGGTCGCGGTTGAGAAAATGCACTTCCCACATCTGTCCATCATTCGAGACTCCTTGTTTGGTCGGTGGACAGAGGAGGACGTTTCAGAGAGTTCCTACTTGGTGGCTGCTGCCGCCACCATAGCATCTACAGGGACGCCTTTTGTAAGAAATTACTCGTCCACTGGTGAAGTTATAAATGTATTTGGCCTCCACTGCATCTGGTGACTCCCACTCCTTTCGACTAACTAGTTTGAATAGTTAGTCAAAAGGAGGAGACACCCAGGAGGTTGAAGGGTGAGATCTGAAGGCCTTCAGGTACACAGACTCCTCATCAGAAGGGTTGATGGGCTTCCAGCCACCTCTCTGTTTTAGGTTTTCTAAGATATCTAGAAAGGAGATATCTTTAGAGGAGTGACCATGGGGAGTCCAGATGCTTCCTCTTGCATGTTCTCTTCAGAGGAGCCTCCTCAGAAGGGTATTCTGGGAAGGTCTAGGAAGAGAGTGTGGTTCGCCCAATGGGGCTCCCTGAGGCCCTGAATCTCTGCTGTCCTGAGGATGGGGTGGTGTTGAGACAGAAGCCGGTGCCTTAAGGGGAAGAATACCAGTACCACTGTGTAGGGCTGTAGGTGGATACAGCACACTGATCAGCTCGAAAGCAGTTCCCCCCTGGCTCCAAGGCACCGCTGGTTCCGAAGCAGCAGAGGGAACCCCCGACACCAGAGAGACTGACTCCGAACCTGATGTAGGAGCAGAGCTCATCCGCACCGGAGCCCCAAGAGGTAAGCTCGGAACCGAAGAGTCTCTGGTCCCAGTGCCCCCACCCCACCCCCCCGGAACAGACTGGCAAGCTTCAGCTCCTAGACATCCCGGATGATACAGAGGAGGTCTGAGCAGACAACAGTTTCAAAATCCCCAGAGCAGGTCTCGGAACCGAAGGTTCTACAACAATGGGTACCCGGCGTTCCAACTTGGCTCTGAATAGGAATCAACATGGATGAAAGTCTTAGTTTGCTCCAAAGCCGAAAATAATTTTGCCAGTGCCAGTAACTTCAGTAGTCTGCGCACCACCCTATCCACATAATCATCCGATAGGCTTCTAGGACTTGGAGGAAAGGGTAGGTGAACGAGATATCAAGGTAGGGGAGACCGGCTCCAAAAGCTGTGGTGCCAAAAGGACTTGGCTCGTCCAATTTCAAAGATTCTCTCTGTTCCAATACCTGTGGAACAGAGAAGCTTGATTTTCCTGAAATAGAAATTTCTGGTGTCTTTTCTGGTGGTTCTGAATGACCAGATGAGGAAGAAAAAGATCTTTTGGAAGGTTTGTCACATTTTGAAGAGGGAGACTTGGACTTACTGGAGGTACTCTGACTTAAGTTTTGGAGAATGGTGTTTGCAGTAGTCCTCTAACGATCAGCTTATTTTTTCTCTAGTAATACCCTTGCACTAAAAGAACAGCGGAAGGTACATGATTCCTGTAAGTGAATGGCCCCTAAGCAGTACACACAAATGCTATGGCCATCGGTCACATTTTCCGAGAACACTTTTGACCCTTTTTGAAGCCAGATGGCTTTGTTTCCTTTTCTCTAGTTTCCGCAGACATAAGAAGCACAGACTACAATATTATAGTACTTGTAACAGCACACGTAATGTAACTAGTAACTCAAACAGCACTCAAGAATATGTAAATATAAACTCACAGCGCACACTAATCTAAATATACAGTCTCAAAAAACTAAGTCAACAAGAAAGGAAAAGTTTAGATCTGCCCTCTAACTTAAACGAGCCAAGCACTGCTCATTAAAAGGAAACAAGGATTACAGTATGGGGAATAACACACATTTGGAAAAACAGTGTGCCCACTAACAATCGGTGGATAATTTTACAACGGGACAGGAAATTAGGCCTGCGAATAGAGACGGCCAAACAAAACAGCAATAACAGTCTAAATTTGGTAAGAATAAGCAGACGCAACACCTAAAGTGCAAAAATACAAAGTACTCGCTAGATCTATCTTAATGAGCAGCATCCAGTTGAAAGCATATAAAGTTTTGAAAACTTAAGCCATGGCCAAGATGAAGAGCCTCCAATCTTTTTGAGCAGCAAACCAGATCTGGGGAATTACACCACTGCATGATGGGATAGGTATTCAGCCACGAGCCAAATGAAAGACTTCGAGCTATAGTATGCGGCAGAGTCAGAACAGAGGATCGGCTCTGAACCCAACTTTCTGGTTCCAGGAAAAAGTCCTTTGTGGGATGGAAAAACATAACTACAGCAAACGAGTCTTGCCTCTTGCACACTTCTGGAGAGAATATTATTAACCCTCAGTCCAAAGAGGGCTGAACCATCCAAGCAAACACTGACAAAAGACATTTTGAAGCTCTCAGTAAAATGGCAGAGACACACTGAGGTATGCCGACGAAGAGCAATCCCAGTGTCTGCCACTCTCGATGTGCCGACAGCTGCACTGGATAGCAGTTGCATGGACACAAACCTTGACTGAAGGGTAGACAACTGTGATTCTACATTTTTTTTTTTTTTTTTTTTAAATCAGCATGCAAGTTACCCAGAGGCTTTGAGAGTTCTTTAGTCAAGTCCCTCTGTAAATGAGGGATATGGCCAAGTATGTCAGAGCATGAAGAACAGATGTCTTTGTGGTGCAAGTCCATTTTCCAATGCTCTGGATTCCCTGTTAAGGGGATGGACAGAGGTCTTCTACTTGGAAAGCTCCTCCTTAGTGGCTGCCGCAAACACCATGGCCTCTACAGGGGTCCCTTGTTCCAATGGGGCCTGTTCCTGAGGGATACAAGAATTCTGTCAGGTTTCCTGGGAACTGGCTCCACCACACAAGGCTCCTTCTAAGCCTGTTGCAAGACCAAATCAATGAGCTTGTCAGCAGACAGGACAACCCAAGAGGTAGATAAGCCAGTCTGAAAAGCCTTGAGGAGTATAGACTCCTCTGGGAAGAGAAGTTCAGTGGCCCAACCACCTCAGTTTCATTAACTCAAGGATGCCTTCCAGATGGATGAAGGGGCATGATCACCAAAGTCCCAAGTCAATAACATCAGTAAATGACTCCAGGAAGGAATCACCTACACCAACACCAGACAGGGTATTATAGAAGGAAAACTCCAAGAGAGAGACTACAAATACAAAAATTCCACTAATCTCACTATTAAGTTCTGAATACTCAGGATCCTGTCGTGACTGAACAGGTGGCAAATAATGCTGGAGAATTATGGGTAATGGAGAAGCATGAGCCCTGGACCCAAGAACTTTGGGGGGGGCACCAAATCCAGATCCAATAACCTATCCATAGAGTTGGAGGGAAAAGACATCAGATCGTCTGCTAATGTTAAAGGAGATATCTGGATAGAAATGAGCATAAGAATTTGACAAAAGTAAGGATTTTATGATGGTAATTCAGCAGAATAATCAGGAACAAAGGAAAAGGGGAATAATTATACATATTCCAAGAGGGGCTCCAATAGGGCAGAAGAAGAAAGACAATATTGGAAGATTTGTGGTAGCAATGGGCTACTGCAAGGGAATAGGATTACACTGGCATATCTTTATATTCCAGTGTCACTTAATAAATTTTGTGGGCAAATAATCAGCTGTCAACAGGGAATACTACATATGGGTAGGGACTGGAACTTGATTTGCAATAGAGAGGATGCATCAGAGGGACCTAGAAGGGGGAAAAAAAAAACAAAAAACAAAGAGGACTGAAGAAATACGGGAATATTTGTTATGGAAGATGTGAGTTCAGTAGCGGAAACTCAGAATATTCATATTACTCCCAAAATAAAATAACTTTAGACCGCATAGAAGTTATTTCATAGGTGCATGTGTATTTAAATTGAAAGCTTTCCCACATATCCAATAACTACTTCAGATTACACAGCAATAAAAACTAAGATAAATATGCATGGTAATGAAGTCAGAGAAACACTGACACATTCCTACTTACCTGAGAAAAGCATTAAAGGAATGGGTGGTGAAAATTGGTTATTAGGAAGAGAGAAATTGTTTTCAGAAGGAATAACTAGCAAGTAGGATAAAATGAGTTAAACAGTGTAGAAAAGAGGGAAAGAAATATTAGGAGTTATTTACAGGGGCCAACAAAAGCTCAAGTATTGCAGCATAATGGGGCTCTAAATGAACAGGAAGAGCAACTGCAGAATGCAAATAAGATGAGTATTTGGATAATATCCATGATTTACAAAAGTTGCCAATTAGCATTTTCAAAAAATAGATGCCAGAGTACAAAAACTTTCCACGCAACAAATTAAGCAACAGAAAGTAGAAAGACTCCCTAAATTTGGCAACAACCCTATCACAAGAAATAAACAACAGATCCTAAAAATGTATTGGAGATCTTTCAGAAATTTTAATGAAAATTTATATAAATCAGAGGAGTGTGGAAACTAGAAAAGTTGCAAATGGAAATATATTTATGGAAGATTTAATTATGCCAAGTTTAGAGAAGAAAGTTCAACAATATAGTTAAGATAAAATGATAATGTATAAAAAACACGGGAGTCTCCAGGAAGACTGTATTCCTGTGAAAGTTAGGAGGGAAGAAAGCAATAATTTAGAAGTAAAGCTGTGGTTTAGTTTAACTTTATTTAAAAAAAAAAAAAAAAAAAAAACAGAGGGAAGCACCAGCATCCTGAAGAAAGCTGTAGTGGCACTGTTATTACTCAGAGGGTAAAAGATCCTTCAGACTCAGCTTCATAGAAGACCCATTTCAATTTTTAAAGAATAACTGTTTATAGTAAATAAGAACATGGTAAAAGTGTTGACAGAATTGAAAGGTATGCAAACATTTGGCAACATTAGACAATGATGATCCAAGAAGGAAGCAGAATGCAAGAAAATAGTGGATCTTGTTACATAAAAAGCATCCAGAGTCAGCTAGGACTTAATGAGCAGGGTAGTGGAAGCATTTGCATTCCTTGACAGAAGAAATGTTTTAATTAAGAAGATATATAGGGATCAGAGACAAGAATTAAGGTGGGTGTGTTCCTCTGACGATTTGAGTTTGAGCAAAAGTAAACAGGCGCTCTTCCCCCTTTGTTATTTGTGTTACATTTAGAGCCACTGGCAAAGAAAATAAGGGACTCAAAAATTCGAGGAGATAGCTTTTTTTGCAGATGATATTTTGTACTTTACAAATCCAATAAAAGGACATTTCCAATGTTGTGGAATATTTCAAGATAATTTCAAGTTTTTTTTCAGAATATAAAAATTATGGCACGATAAGATGAAGTTATTTAGATATATAGATTAAAAGGGATTCTGACACAGTAGCTAAGGATATGGAGAAAAAGAACAAAAAGAGAATGCAAAAAAATAAGAATACTGATGCTCTTGATATATGGATGGCAAACTACAAGCAGTGAAAATGTTTTTAGCTCCTTTAGTCTTGTATACACATTTATCAACCAGAAGAAAAGTTGTGGACAACAGGGATGAAGGAATTTGAGAGAGGAAGAAGGATAGCAAACTACAAGCAGTGAAAATGTTTTTAGCTCCTTTAGTCTTGTATACAGCTCAAGCACATTTATCAACCAGAAGAAAAGTTGTGGACAACAGGGATGAAGGAATTTGAGAGAGGAAGAAGGCAAGAGTTAGTGAGATGTAAAATTATCCTCCCAGTTAAACAAGGTGGTTTAGATTACCTAATTTGAAGGGATACTTAGATACCCGGTTAAGGCTCAAATACATAACATAAGCAAAGTGGGAAGGGACAGTGACGAAAGGGGAAATGGAGAAATAATGGAGAAATAAGGAGAGAGAGTAGGATTTTGGATTCTAAAAGCAGAATTACAACAGCCAAAAGAATATTATATTCATAACAGCAGAAAGTATTCTAAGCACTAAGACAGCATGGGAATGGAAAAAGGGGATTTTTATCAATAAGGATGTCTGAGTAGAATGTATAGAAAATAGACAAGAGGGGTCAGGAATGTAATGGGGGAAAAACAAAAGAAACCAACATTATAGGAGCAAACAGAGGGATAGGGAAAGGCAGAGTGGGATGAGGCCATTCAGCAGTTTGGACTGCAGGTTAGGAGACTGCCTTCTCCACCACAGATTATTAATACTGGAGTATAGGGCAAGGGAAAGGACAGTGCCAAGTAAAAAAGAAAGAAAAATCATTACTACTAGTAGAATATTTAGTTGAGTCCACAAAAGAAGATGCTTAAAAAGTGATAATTAGTAGGGAATATAAAATATTGCATGATGACTACAACAATTGGAGGAGATTAGAAAAGATTGGGAAGACAACCTGAAAGGCACTTTACAAAAGAAAAATTGGAGAACGTGTGTATGGCTCCCAAGTATGCAAAGTCTAGAATGGGTAGGATTTTTGCATAGGTGCTTTCCTCAGGTGTACAGCACCTGCTGGAGGTATAAAGTACAGTTTTGTACCTACCATAAATGTAGATGTTAGAGGATCTCCATTGCTGCAGTCCTGACATATGGGTATTCCGCTGTCCACCATCGGCCCGAATACCAAAGGGCTAGAACCGGCGTCGGTCATCGGCGCCCGAGACTGACGTCAGTACGTGTCAGTACAAATGCGCATGACCGACGCCATAACCTCAGTCTTCTTGCCTCAGACGTCAGAATGCAAAAAACACCACCCAAACCCCAACCTAAAAAGAAAAAGGGGGAAGGAGGGAGGGAAAATTGGACTGCAGCAATGGAGATCCTCGAACATCTACATTTATGGTAGGTACAAAACTGTACTATGTTCTTCGTCTCCCATTGCTGCAGTCCTGACATATGGGTAGAATCCCAGAGCAACGGAAAAAAGGGAGGCTGGTCAACTAAATAGCATTAGGAGCTGCAGACATGCCCTGTAAGATTGCAGTGGCAAACCCAGCCCTAGACCTAGAATAAAGAGGTAAATGATAATGCTTTGTAAAGGTATGTACAGAACTCCAAGTAGCTGCTTCTAGAATGTCTTTAGTAGCTACCCTGCTCAAAAAAGCAGTAGAAGTGGCCGTAGCCCTAGTAGAATGAGGCCTGATCCCAGCCGGAACATCCTCTCCATGATGAGAGTAACAAAAAGCAATACAATGGCCAATCCACTTGGAAATAGTTTGTTTCGAGACAGCTTTCCCTCATGAAGTCAAAGCAAAAGAAACAAATAATTGTTGAGATCTTCTGAACTCTTTGGTTCTGCTCAAATAATACCTCAACTGCCTATGTACATCCAAAGAATGCAAAACTTTTTCCCCTTCATTTTGGGGGTTAGCATAAAAAGTAGGCAAATGTATAGATTGGTTCAATACCACATCAGAAATCACTTTAGGCAGAAAAGTAGGATTAGTACGTAAGGAAACTCTGTCATTGTGAAAAATCAGAAAAGGTTCCACTGCCATGAGGGCCTGTAATTCAGATACCCTTCTAGCAGAAGTAACAGCCAATAAAAAAGCAGTCTTCCAGGACAACAACTGCAATTCAGCTGTAGCTGCAGGTTCAAAAGGAGGCAGAGTCAGCTTTTCCAAAACAAAATTAAGATCCCAGGTAGGAGTAGGAGCCCTCCGTGGGGGTCTGATATTCTTTTCCCCTCTAAGAAACTGTTTAACCAATGGATGTGAAAATAAAGGAGGGTCACAATCATAGTGAGCAGAAATAGCTGCAGCATGCACTTTTACAGAAGAGAAGGACAAACCCTTGTCCAATAAAATAGTCAAATATTGCAATGTACAACTCAAATTAGGCAATTCGACATCAAAGCCTTTAGCTGAACTCCAAAGAAAAAATCTCTTCCATTTACCAGCATAAACTTTGAGTACTAGGACGCCTGGCTTCCAAAATAACATCCAAAACTTGAGGGAGCTGAAGGTCCCCCTTCTCTAAAACAGAATGCGCCAGGCTGTCAGGTGTAGGGATTGCACCCTGACATTGAGAAAATGATTGTTTTCCTGAGACAATAAGTGAGGAATCTGTGGTAATGGCCAAGGTGGTACATGAATTAAGCTCCTCAACAGAGGGTACCAATGCTGACGAGGCCAATCCGGTGCTATAAGGATCATGCAAGGTTTGTCCCTCCTGACTTTCAACAGCACCTTCGGAAGAAGAGGCAAAGGAGGAAAAGCATACACGTGACGGTTGCTCCAACTGAAGGATAGTGCATCTATTTTCCAGGCTTTTGGATGAAATAGCCTTGTGCAAAACAGTGGCAGTTGGAAATTCAGAGGAGAAGCGAACAGATCTATGTCCGGAGTTCCCCAAGCCATTGTCAACTGAAGAAATACCTGAGGGTCCAATTTCCATTCGTGAGGATCCACAATCTGTCTGCTCAGAACATCTGCTAAAGAATTTTGTGCTCCTGGCAGAAACTGTGCTCGAAGAGTGATGTGCAGATTCAAAGCAGTTTCCCATAACAGCACTGCTTGTCTGCAAAGAGGGTAAGAATGAGTTCCCCCTTGCTTGTTGATGTACCACATGACAGTCGTGTTGTCTGTTCGAATCAACACCAGTCCTGGTTGAAGTAGGCTTTTGAATCCTTCCAAAGCAAATTGAACTGCCAGCATCTCTTTCATGTTGATATGCAAGTGAAGTAGCTCTGGGGCCCAAAGGTCTTGAATCCATTTTCCTCTGAAATGAGCTCCCCAGGCTGACTCCGAGGCGTCTGTGTCGTTAATATCTGACTTGCCTCTGGTTGGGTCACAGAGAGCCCCTTGTTTAGGTGACATTCCTGAGCCCACCACAGAAATTCTCTCTGAATGCAAGGTAGAATCCAAATGACAGTGTCCAAATCGTGGCAGTGTTGAGTCCAAACACTTTTGAGATACCATTGTAGCTTCCTCATATGCAGTTTGGCATTGGGAAGTACTAGAATGCAAGATGCCATGAACCCAAAGGCTTGAAGGACTGTCCTTGCAGTCAGCCTGGACATTACTGATAGCTGTTGGAAGTATAGGTGAAGATTCCTTTGTTTGTCCGGGGTAAGAAATGCCATCTGAGCAGCTGTATTCAGTTTCACACCCAGAAAACACATCTCTTGTGAGGGTACTAGACTGGACTTTATTTCGTTCACAGAATACCCTAGGCATCTTAAAACTGTCATTACATACTGCAGATGTTGAAGTTCGTGCTTGCCTTGAGCCAGAATCAAACAGTCGTCCAGATAAGGATAAATCTGAATTCCTTGTAGCCTGAGAAAAGCTATTACTGGAGCCAGGACTTTTGTGAATACCCTGGGCGCAGTAGACAAGCCAAAGGGCAATGCAGAGAACTGATAATGCAAATTCCCATTCCGAAATCTCAGGAATTTTCTGCAACTGGGCCTGATAGGAATGTGAAGATAGGCCTCTTTGAGATCCAGAGTCACCATCCAGTGATCTTTGCCCAGCATAGGTAACAGCTGTTGCAGTGTTAACATCTTGAATTTTGGAATTTCCAGAAAGGTATTTAGAATGGACAAGTCCAGAATTGGTCTCAAAGTATTTCCTTTCTTTGGCACTAAGAAAAGACGGGAATAAAACCCTGTGCCTCTTTCTGCAGAAGGTACTGCCTGTATTGCTTCCAACTGAAGCAGAGAAGAAATTTGAGTCTGTGCTTCCAGTCTTTGCTGACGAGGCACATCCGCATACCTTTGAAAGGAGGGAATGTGTGAAAATAAAATTTGTAGCCTCGATTTATTATGTCCAATACCCATTTGTCTTGGGTAACCAAATGCCAATTCCTTTTGAAAAGTCTCAGTTTTCCTCCTAGAGGGCTGCCAGCAAGGCAGAGTCCGGCAGCTGAAGACACGGGTCATTGGGTCTGTTTCCGAAAGGACTGACCCCTGCCCTCCCCAGCAGAAGGGGTACAAGAACTCAAAGACCTAGAAGTAACAGGGCCCTGAGAGGAAGCCCTACCTCTACCTCGCCTCGACCTGCCCCTAGATTGATAATCCGAAGAGGGGAAAGACCATCCCTTAGCAGACCAATTCCTACTGAACTTAGGGGGCTGAACCTGTAAAAAATCCTTAACTGTCTGCATAGACTTAGCTTTTTCCTCCATTTTTTTCAAAACTGATTCTACTGGAGGGCCAAAAAGAACATCAGATTGTAGAGGAGCATCCATAATTCGAGCTTTAACATGCTCTGACAAGGTCTGATCTTTAAGCCAAGCATGCCTACGAATAACTGAACTAGTAGCAGCCACCCTGGAAGAAGCCTGTAAAGCATCAAAACCACACTGCAAAGAATGCTTACCAACTTGGTCTGAAGCATGCACTAAATCCTGAAGCTCCTTACATTCAATACCTTCAGCTAAAGCATCTACTTTACATTTCAATTGGCCCAGCAAAAATTTTGATACCGGAGCATATGAAACTGACAATTTAAAGCTCTCATAGCCAAAGTCGAAGAGGTATACAGTTTCTTACCCCACCTATCCAGGGCCCTAGCATCCTTGTCCAGAGGAACTGGATTCCTAACCACAGAAGCCCTAACCCCTTTGGGGCCTTGAGTAATAGTTTCTGGATCAGCCCTAGGACTCTTATATAAGTACTTGTGAGCTTCCGGAACCCTGTAGTATCTATCTGGTTTAACCGGGGCAGGAGGCAGAGAATCTGGGTTAAGGGCAGCCTCAGAAAACACATCCTGAACAACATCCAGTACAGGGGGAATAGCCAAGGGCCTATGCTGAGGCAAAAACAAGAATTCTCTTAGTCTTTTACGAGAATCAGAATAATCCTGGCCCTCCCATTTGAAATGTTCCCTCATGGAATGCAAAGTCTCAGAGAAAGAAAAATCTTCTGGAGGGGACGCAGAGGGAGTAGAGTCCTCAGCCTCCGAATCAGAATGAGGAGGGAAATCCTGAAGTTCTTCTACAGAGGAATCTGACTCATTGGAAGACTGAACCAAACCCTCCAACTCTGTCTCTACCCTGGGCCTCTTCACAGGGGGGGGGGGCATAGAACCCCTAATTAAAGTAATCAAATCTTCAGCCATCTTTAACATGTGCTTCCTAGGAGCTGGACCCTGGGGACTAGCACCAGCAGGGGCAGACTTAGAATGGGCTCTGCTTTGAGAAGGAGGAGGCCTAACTACCCTATGAGGGGAGGGAACCACTGACATCAGAGAAGCACCCTCAGCCTGGCCTAACACAGGAGAAGCCACTTCCTGCAGTAACAAAGGCTCCCCTTGAGACTCAGGTAAACTTTCAGAAGGAGCCGCTGAAGAAGCCAGTGGTACTACAGAACCGGCGTCCGGAGTGGACGCCTCATCCTGTTTGGACCGCAAAGACTTTTCTTTGCGTTTCTTAGAAGAACCAGTCGTCGGAGAATCCGACGGCATGTTATAATTACAACGTTTACCAAACACCAGCCTAGCACAGTCCAACCGACGTTTAATAGTACGCTTGTTAAAAGTAGCACAAAAGCGACATCCAACAAAGTCGTGCTCAGGCCCTAAACAAGGAATGCAGAGTGAATGGTAATCCCTATGAGGAATCTGTTTCCCACAAGAAATACAGTTATTAACTTTTCTTGACATCAGTCAATACTGAGGCAAGAAAGACAAAAATGTCCCCAACGGGGTACTTAGCCCAACTTGGTCTCCGGTCCGAAACTCGAAAACCGACAATTCCAGAACGCCGAACGGCACTTGCAAATTCTGCTTCTGCTTAGGACCATGCGGCAAGAAAGACTGAGGTTATGGCGTCGGTCATGCGCATTTGTACTGACACGTACTGACGTCAGTCTCGGGCGCCGATGACCGACGCTGGTTCTAGCCCTTTGGTATTCGGGCCGATGGTGGACAGCGGAATACCCATATGAGGGGGTGTGTGTAAAGAGTTGGCAAATTTTAATAATTCCTTACAGAGTACTCTGTCAGAAATACTGAAGAAGCAAATGGTTGTAACTAAGGAAGTGTTCAGCTGGGAAACAGGATATGAATTGCCTAAACGTAAGACCCTACTAAATTAAAGCTACTGGTTTCCAAAAAAACTACTAGAAAACCAAAAAACTGTGAAGTACCAAATATTCACAAACTGACAAGAGCTTGATGTGGGAAATTTAGAAAAGGAAAAACGTAAATCACACAGAAATAAAATTAATATATGGGAACAATGCATACAAATATTCAATACAAGAGTGAGGTTTAAGGGAAGTCAGAAACTGAGTAATTTATGTAATGCTGGAATGAATTGGCATGTCTACTGAAACATAGCACAACTTGAGAGACCTCAGAGATTCATAACTAAAAAGATTAGTGACCTCAAAAATCTTAGTTATCAGGAGAGACTGCCAGCCCTTTCCCATACTTAGTCTCTTATAGACACCTTTGTGGCAATGTCTAGCCTTTTGTGCCATGCGAGATCCAACTCCGGCCATCTATACCTTTGCAGAATTAACGATGCATCAAAATATTGTTAAAAATAACTAAATCATCAGCAGATAACACACACTGATGTAATGGATTCATATCCCAACATATACAATTACCTCTGGAACAAACTTCCACTACATGTCAAGAAGATCAGCACCCTTGTCACCTTCAACGTTAACCTAGAAAACTGGATGGCCAGCCTCAAACACTCTCCTGGTCTAGCTTGTTTTGCTCTCCTCGTGACTAGAGGAAATTCTGAATAGGGCTTTTTATCTAGGCTTGAAATGGTCCTCATACCAACTGCCTAGTACTTGACTACAAACCTACAAAATGTTACATACTGTAAAATGTTCCAAGTAAGAACACCAGTCCAAGAAGCGAGGCAGTAAAATAGGAAGGCTTTTAATCCACAGCAAGTGCACAATCACAAAACATTAACACCAACAAAATGGTACACAGTCATTTTCGTCCCAAAATAAAGGTTAGACCATCACATAAAGCCATCTAGTAGCTCTCAATGCTTAAATACATTTTAAAATACAAGTAAAAACCAATCAGCATCATAAGTTAATAATCCAAGTAAAAATCCTTGATTTTTAAACACAGTACAATTCTAAATGTTGAATAAAATCAACTGAATAAGTTAAGCTTAGAAAAATGTTCTGAATGACCTAAAAAAAAAAAATCACAAAAAGTTGATGTATAAATTAACAGTATATTGACTGAACAAACAAAGACAAGATTGTGTACCACAAGGGGGCCCTTCCTCAGGATGAGCTCCATTTTCCCTTATTAGGGAAGGGCCCCCTTGTGGTACACAATCTTGTGACCAGGCCTGAAAAGGTGGTTTATGTCAACAGAATTCATTCTACGGAATTTGGGGGTAATGCTCCCATTATGAGTCAGTTGATCCAGAAGGATTGGGCAAAATTTCTGGAATTTACAGACTTGGACAATATACAGCATGACCCCTTACTTTTTGCATATAGAAAAAAGGAAAAATTTGAAGGACCTTTTTGAGGAACACCATTACAGTGCTGCTTCTAATAGTCGTAACAAAAAGGGTACATACAGTTGTGGCACTTGTGCACAGTGTGGCCTTATGGCCAACTGTGAAATGATTTACCTCAATAGTAGGGGGAGGGAGATTAAAAATATGATTTATTCTAATTGCACCACCCTTGGTGTTGTTTATATGGCATCCTTAAAATTTGTCAGGCATTGTATTTGGATAAAACGTACAGGAAATTGAAAAGAAGTCTCTACGAACTATAAACATACCTTGGTGTGCAAAGAAGCAAGTTTTGCATTCTACGTGGTGGAACAAGTTCCCATGGACATTAGGGGTGGTCCATGAGAGGCTAAGTTGGAGTACTGCAAGTTGTTTTGGCAGGTAACTCTGGGAGGCCACCAGGGTTGAAATGACAATATCAGCCTGTTATCATTACTTAAACTCAGGGCAGCGAAGCTATGAATGTTTGTTTTTGGTTCTTATGTGGTAAATGTCTTTATGTTTGTTCAGTCAATATACTGTTAATTTATATATCAATTTTTTGTGATTTTAGGTAATTCAGGATAACATTTTTCTAAGCTTAACTTATTCAATTGATTTCATTCAACATTTAGGATTTTACTGTTTCTTAATCAATGGTTTTTAATTGGATTATTAACTTATGATGCTGATTGGTTCTTACTTGTATTTCAAAATGTATTTAAGCATTGAGAGCTACTAGATGGCTTTATCTGATGAAGTCTAACCTTTATTTCGAGACGAAAACGACTGTGTAACATTTTGTTGGCGTTAATGTTTTGTGATTGTGCACTTGCTGTGGATTAAAAGACTTCCTGGACTGGCGCTCTTACTTGGATTATTTGGCTTTTTTTTTTTTTTTTTTTTTTTTTTTTTTTACACATTTTCGTTTATTTTTTGGATACTGTAAAATGTGCAGAAATAAAATGTCAATATGGTTTTCTTGATTAATATACTTTTGCCTACATCTTAAAAAACATGAAATTATGTACTCACCATAACTTTCCATCTGTGGTGTTGATTTTTAATCTCTCCTCACGTTTGGGTCCAGATCTGATCCATCGGATCCGACTCTGCCGTTAGTAAGCTTGTGGCAACCAAAAAAAGTTCTGATACCTCTCTTTACCCACAATGCATCTCTCCCTATTACCTCAGATCTTGTTTGCTAGGATTATCCCCATAAAGGAAAGAAGTGAACTTAAAGTTTAAATTTAAGGAAACCACTTCTGGAGTATTGGAGATAAAAGATGGCCTGAATTATGATTCCTATCCTACCAGAAAACCAAATGCAGGGGACTTGGAAGAAGGGAATGTGAGGAGAGATGGAAAAAAATCAACAATGCAAATAAAGACGTTATGCACTCAACATAACGTTCTGATAGTCTATTTTTTGTTGCGTCCTCACATGAGACCGAGTCCCCCGCTACCTTTATCCTGGGCAGACTCATGGTTCTCAGAACCACCGAACCAAAGGAGGCTCTTCCCCTGGAGATCAAATCCAATTTGTAAGGAGGTATGATGGTTGACCCATGTTGCAGCTGCACAAATCTTGTTCAAGGAGGCATTAAACTGGAAAACTGCAGAAGTTGCCATGGCCCTGGTTGAGTGAGCTTGAATAGGTTTGGAAGAATCTATACCTTTTGAGGTGTAAATAAAAGAAATGCAAATCAAAGCGCCATTTAGCTAAGGTAACTTTGAATACCGGTAGTCCTTTCCCAGGGCCTGCAAAACAACTGACTTGGTTTCCGAAACACTTTAGTCCTATGCAAACAGAAACGTAATTCTCTATGGACATTCAACAAATGTAGAACATATTTGCCTTTGTTGCTGAACTGAAGAAAGAAAACAGGCAAATATATGCTCTGATTAATATTAGTCTGTGAAACAAGTTTGGGCAGAAAGGAGGGGTTGGTACACAAAGAAACTGCCTATGACAAATCCAATACAGGGACTGGGAGGCTAGTGCCTGAACTTCTGATATTCGTCTTGCAGATGTAATAGCTACTAGAAAAATAGTTTTCCAAAATAAAACTTTTATATCACAAGTCACAGCAGGTTCAAAAGGGGGCTGAACAATAAGATGCAGTACCAAGTTTAGGTCCCATGGAGGAGACGGATCTTTAGGAGGAGGCCTTAATAATAGGGTCCCTTTTAAGAAGGCTTTGCAAAGCTTGTGGGAAATGAGAAGTTGTGAAAATCTGAAATAGTTGCTAATTGTACTTTAAAATTGTAGCGGCAGCTGCTCCATTACTAAAAAGGTGAGCTACAAAATTCTAGAACGGCAAGAATAGGTGCTGTGAGGGGATCTAAATTATGCTATTCAGCCCAAATTACAAACCTCGCCCATTTACTCCTACAAAGTTTGAGTGGATGACTTATGGGAGGATATCAAAATATGATGGACAAGTGATGAGAGCATCAGTTGTCTGGCAATCAATAGAACTGGAGGAACCAAGCCATTAGTTTGAGGTTGTGAAGGATGGGATGAATCAGTCCTGTTGGATGTGACAGGAGGTCTGGAATGGGTTCAAGAATCCAGGGTTCCTTCTGTAAATGAGGCCAGAGGAAAGTAAATCAGATATGTGGAGGCCAAAACTGGGCAATGATTATTACTGTTCTCTTCAACCTGTTCGCTTTCTGATGGAACTTGTGAATCAAGGGGATGGGGGGAAAGGTGTACAATAGACCGGGAGGTCAAATCATGTATTAGAGCATCACTCAGCGATTCCCCCGATGTTGAGATTAGGGTAAAGTAGCTGCTGCATTTGTTGTTTAGGGGAGATGCAAAGAGGTTGCAGCAAGGTTGGCCCCATGTGCGGAAAATGTCTTATGCTACTGTCTGACTGAGGGACCATTTGTGAGGTACGAGAATGGATCTGCTCAAATTTGGCTATCACATTGGATTTTCCCAGAATATGCATTGCTGTAAGAAAGCGATTGGATGAGATCACCCACTGCCACACTCAGAGCTTCTCAACACAGAAGGTATGATCTAGTTCCTCCTTGCTTATGTATCAGACAACATGTCTGTGGTCTGGATCACCAGTATTCCTGGAGGAAGAGCAGAGCAGTCTGAAATGCCTCCAACGCTAGAAGTACTGCCGTCATCTCCAGGACATTTATGCGCAGATTGGCCTCATTGGCAGACCAAGTGCCTTGGACTGGCTTTCCCAGATAACCCCCCCCCCCATTTGGGAAGCATCCGTGATCACTGGCCTGTGGCTGAGGGGGAACAAAGGGTCGACCTTGCATCAACTGTGCTGAATGAATCCACCACAAAAGGGGCTCTTTTGCACGTGTTCAATATTAATGTTTGGTAAGACATTAGTTGGATAATTGACCATTTGGCAGCTAGAAGCCATTGAAGTATTCGCCTGTGAAATCTGGCTAATGGAAGTAAAACTATAGCGGCAGCCATTGATCCTAAAGCCTGTAGAACGTGATGGGTAGCTACCTTCTTGTTTCAGATTAGTGTGTGGTTGTCGACTGACCGTCAACATTCTGGAGGGAGGAAGGTTCGCAATCCGAGTTGTGCCCATCAGTGCTCCTATGAGCCCCAGTATCTAAGAAGGGTCCAGGTGTGATTTTTGATAATTTATGGTTATACCTAGTTCTGTACATATTTGAAGAACAGAGTCTCTTGCACGGATTAGTAGAAACCTGGTCAGGGCAGATACGAGTCAGTCATGTAAGTAAGGAAACACCCGGAATCCTCGTCTCAGGTGAGCTGCAACCACTGCCATGCATTTGGTGAACACACTAAGGGTGGTAGTGAGACCAAAAGGGCAGCACTCTGAACTGGTAACAACTGGCTCCCAGCTGAAAGCGTAGGCATCTTCTGGATTGTCTGTCCATTTTTATAAATTAGTACACATGCTGAAGATCTATGGAGCACATCCAGTCATCCTGTTACAGGAAAGGAAGTATGGACTAAACCGTCACCATTCAGAACTTGTGGCGAACTGATTTGTTTAATCTGCTGAGATCCAGAATTGGTCTCCAGTCCCCTGTTTTCTTTAGAACTAAAACCAGCCTCAAATAAGTTCCAAATCTTCTCTGGTTACCTCTTGGATGACTCTTTCTAGCAGTTTTTGAATGTGAAGGACTGCTTGATCCCTTTTACTGAGTGGAACGTCTGGGATATTTTATTTTTTGAGGAGGGGGGTTTTATGAGAGAAAGGGATTTGATAACCTCTGGTTATCCTCTGCACCCATAGGTCAGTGGTTATCTTTTGCCAGGCGCTCCAGTGCAGGGATAGTGGACCTCCAATTGCCAATCGGGCCTCCTTTCAGGAACACTTGAAGGGTTTCCCTGAAGAAAGATTCTTGCAACCCTTGATTCTGCAGGCCTCCTCTGCCGTGACTTCAGCGACTTCCATTATTATTCCCTCCTCTGCATCTGGGGGAAAAAAATCTCTCCACTTGTGTCTTGGTAAGACCCCCTGAGATTTCTCAAGCCACATTTTACTGCCACTTCTCCGACCCTTAGGGTAAGGTCTCGGAGGGGCAGAAAAACATATGTCCACAGCAGAAAGAGTCTTACCTTCTTTCTCAAGCCTGGATAAAAAGAAGTTATGTTCTTACCATAACGTTCCACCTGTGTTGTTGATATTCATTCATTCATGACGGATGGTTTCGGTTCTGTCCTCGGAATCAACCCAGCTAATATAACAAGCTTGTGCCACCCAAAAATTCTTCAGCCCTCTCCTAATCTCCTCAGATAGAGTTTGCCCGGAAGGATAATAAAGTAGAGGCTTTGCCTGAAAAAAAAAAAAAAATGCCCCAACATGTAACCAGGACCAAATCCGAACCTTCAGGAGTCTTTGGTGGTTGGTGGGTGGGATGTCATGAAGGAAGATTAAACAACACAGATGGAATGTTATGGTAAGAATATAACTTCCTTATCTGAAGTTGTTAATCTTCCTTCATTCAAGATGGATGGGACAGAGTCCCTAGCTACCTTGTGTCCTGGGAGGCGGTCCTATGGAAGGATATTCCTAAGCACTATGGAGCCAAAAGATGCTCTCCCCATGGAGACCAAATCGAATTTGTAATGCGTAACAAAGGGGTGAAGGGTAGCCCAAGTTGCTACCATACAAATGTCATCCATAGAAGCTCTTGAATGAAAAGCCACCAAAGTAGCGATTGATCTAGTTGAATGCGCTTTGATTTTGTTGCAAGACAAAAGAAATGCAGTCTCTCAACCATTTTGCAAAAGTGGCTTTGGAAACGGATTTTAACTTGGGTCCTGAAAAGGACAGGAACAAGTGGCCAGATTTACGGAGAGACTGACAACTACGCTTCTAGTTGGATAGGACTATGTACATCTAATAAATGCAAACAGTATTCTCCTTCATTAGAAAAATTTGGCAAGAACACTGGTAGGTCTATAGACTGATATTTAACTCTTGAGACAACCTTAGGTAGAAGAGAGGGATTAGTCCAAAGAGATACTCTCTCAGGAAAACTATGCAAGAGTGTTTTACGCACAAGGCCTGCAATTCCGATATCCTCCTCGCTGAGGTAATGGCTACCAAGAATAAAAAGTCTTCCAAGACAAAAATTTTATATCGCGAGTGGTAGCAGGCTCAAAGTCAAACTTGGGAGAACCAGCATCAAATTCCAAGGTTCAATGGGCTCTTTGCAGGGCGGTTTTATATTCATGACTCCTTTCAAAAAGGAGGTACAGAGACAGTGAGATATTAATGACGAATCTTGGAAACCATTATGGAAGTTTGAGATAGCTGCTAAATGGACCCCGATTGTAGACGCTGAAGTTCCTGAATGGAGTAAAGTTGATAAATACTCCAACACTGAACTAATGGGAGCTAGGAAGGGGCCCAGTCTATTCTCAAGACCAAAACATAAATCTCTTCCCCCATTTGCTATGGAATTTTCCTGGTGGAAAGTTGATGTGAAGCCAGAAGTATTTTTCGTAAAGGGGAAGAAAGGCTATTTTGCCTGGCAATTACATGAAATGGAGATACCAAGCTGTCAGCTTGAGGCTTGATAGGGGTTGATCCATTTGTCCGAACCTATGGGTGTGACAGTAACCCTGGAGTTGGATCCAGTGTCTACAGCCGGTGAACCAGGTGAGGCCAAAGGAAGGAAAACTAGACCTCGGCAGGGCCAATAGGGTGCAATGAAGATTACTTTGTTTCTCAACCAAAGAGCTTTCTTTATAAATTGTGGGATCAGGGGAAAAGGAGGGAAGGCATTAAGCACTCCCGGGGGCCCAACTGTGTACAAGAGTGCACCTCGGGGACTCCCCCCAAGGGGGAATTAGGGCAAAGTAGCTGCTGGATTTGTGGTTGGTGGGGACGTGAATAGATCGCAGCAAGGCTGACCCCAGCGACGGAAAATCTGTGTCGCTACTTTGGGATTCAGAGACCACTCGTGACACAGGAAGATGCATCTGCTCAGTTTGTCCGCAATCACACTGGAGCTCCTGGGAATGTGTGTTGCTACCAGAAAGAGGTTGGAGGCCATCCCCCATTGCCATACTCTCATGGCTTCAATGGGCAGGATCTGGTTCCCCCGTTTGTTAATGTACCATACAACTGACATGTCTGACTGAATAGCAATTGTCCCCAACGGGAGGGCAGATTGGAAAGCTTGCAACGCCAAAAGCACTGCCCTCAGTTCTAGGACATTGATATGCAAGTTGACTTCCAAGGGGTTCCTAGTGCCTTGGACTGTCTTTCCCTGAAAATGCCCCCCCCCCCCCCCGTCAGGGATGTGCCCATTCTCACTACGGCCTTAGGCTGAAAAGGTAAGAAGGGATGACTCCATAGTTCCATTTCTGGCTTCATCCAAGTCAAATTCTGCTTGCAACAGTTGGTTATGTGGCTTGGGTGGGATATAGGATGTCAGGGACCACTGTGACACTATGAGCTATTGTAGTAATCTCATATGGAATCTTGCTAGGGGAACTATAGTAATCATTACGGCCACTGATCCTAGCAGTTGAAGGACTAAACAAGCTGGGTCTTGTCCTGAGACAGTATCACTAAGTTGAGATCTAAGCTTGTGAAGCCTGCGATTTGGAAGAATGACAAAGCAAGCCCTCATGTCGAATGCTGCTCCTATAAACCCTAGGCTTTGAGTTGGTACTAGTTTTGATTTCTCTTCATTTACAGATATTCCTAAGAGCCATGCTAGCTGTAGGGTGTAGTGCAAGGCAAGCAGCAGTAGATGCTTGGTGGGGGGGGGGGGCAGTAAGGAGCCAGTTGTCTAGATATGGAAACGCACAGAATCCTTGCAGTCTCAAGTGAGCTGTTACTATTGCCATACATTTGGTAAAAACTCTGGGGGCTGTGGAAAGACCAGAGGGCAGCACTCAAAATTGGATACGACTGGCTCCCAGCCAGAAAATGCATCTTCTGGAGCACTTGTCCATTTTTATATGGTAATAAGCAGCCTAGAGATCTACTGAGCACATCCAGTTGTCTTTTTCCAGGAACGGGAGGATAGACTGAACAGTGACCATCCAGAATTTGGTCTGTTTGATGAACTTGTTTAGGATGCTGAGGTCCAAAACTGGTTGCCAGTCCACTGTCCTTTTTGGCACTAAAGAATCGAGTAGAATCCGGATTCTATCTGGTCTGGTGGGACTGCTTGGATGACTCTGAGCAGCTATGTCCCGCTGACTGGGGGGACGGGGGAACATCAGAAATTCACCTTTGTGGTCTTGGGTAAAGATTGAAGGGTATGTGATAACCTCTGGTAATTATCACCTGCAACCAGGAATCTGATGTTATTGAGTGCCAGGGTAAGCAGCGTAGAGAGACTCATCCCTGACTGCTTCCAGAGGCAAGCTGTCGGGCCGCTCTTCAGAAGCGCTGGTAAGGCTGTCCAGAAAAGGAATCTCTGGACCCTTGGTTACACCCCCCCCTCTGCAATGGGGGGGGGTCTTCCTGATGAGTTTCCCCCTCTGCCCCAGGGGAAAAACTCACCAAGTGCATTACGGAAAGGTCCTTGGGATTTCCTGAACCACCTTTCCACTTCTAATTCCTAGTATAGGATCATTAGGGAGCAGAAAAACGTACACCCACAGCATCCTTCTCACACATGGCTAGTGTGTCTTAAACTTTTGGATCAAAGACAGAGAAAACATCAACGGTAGCACTGACAAAGTAAGACCTGAAAGGGTCCGCAAAGTCGCACAAGCGCATCCAGGCATGATGTCTCAGGACAATGCCTGTACCCACTTCTCTGGCCATCCCTTCGGTTGTATGTGCAATCAACCACATGGACGAGTTGAATATGGATTCCAGGGTGACAAGCTGTGAAGCAACCTTGTCACGTATCTCAGACACTGCTCCTGCTAACGTCCCTGAGAGTTCTGTGATCAGGTCCCTTTGGAGACTGGTAAAATGTGTCAAATAATTCAACGACCCTAGAGCAAAGGTTGCTCAACCATAAACCCACTTCCCCAGTCTGTCCATCATCCGAGACTCCCTGTTTGGAGGATGAACAGCAGGACTCTCCTCTGCGAGGAGTTTCTTGGTGGCCGCCATCACCACCACCATAGCATCTACTGTCAAGCCTTTGGTCCAATGGGACTGATACTCTGGAGGAGAGTATTTTGTCCAGTCTCCAGGGGACTGGCTCAATAGTGTCAGGGGCCTTCCAGGGACACTGCATGATGAGTTTGACCATCTGCAGGCGGTGTCACCCAGGAAGTAGAGGATCAGGCATGGAAAGCCTACAAGAATACAGATTCCGCCAAAGGTTGGTGGACTTCCAGTCATCCCTCCACCCCTGTTTCAAGATCTCCAGTATGTCTTAAAAGGAGATATCCTCAGGAGGTGACCATGGGGACCCTTACCCCTCATCGTAATCTGTATCTTCAGTGAGAGATTCTATCGGGAATCAACATGCTTCCTCTTGCATGATCTCTTACGGGGTGGCTCTTCAGGGGGATGGCCTGAAGAGGACTCAGAAGAGAGCGTGCCCTGCAGTAGGGCATTTTGCTGCTCCCGTGCCAAATGTCCCAAAACAGTGGACTGTGGCAGCTGCAAACCAGAGGACATGTATATATGGCATTCCGGCGCAGAGGGAGCCAACTGAGAGCCTGCCGAGGCAAGTGCCCTCTCCATAATTTGGAAGGCAAGCCCACACGAAGAGGGGTGGGAGCCAAGAACAGAGAAAGACCACCTTGGAACTGGGGTCATACGCCGCTCAGATGAGCCCACCTCCAGGAAAGGACCACAAGGGACTTGGAGCTGTCAAAGTAACCAGAACCATAGAATGCGCCATGGGGGGGGGGGGGGAAATCAGCATCATACTAGGGATCACGATGCTGAAAGACCAGTCAGGGTCTTGGGGTTGGGTCGGCTCCAACTGAGCCGTGGTCCACAGGGTACGGTCTGGAACCACGGTAAGCTCTACCAAGAGGACTGAAGATGTTGGCACCAGGGTAGGTTTCAGTATAGAGGGCTCCAAGACCTGCGGGGAGGTTGAAGGAGGAATGTAGGTTGGATTCTGTGGAGAAAAGCCTTAGTCTCTGAGTGGGTGGGAGGGAGGTTATAGATGGAGTTGGGATGCCTCTGGTCAAGAGCTGCTCCACAGGTCTCACTATGTCGAGATCCGAAAGACTCCTGGTGGAATGAGTTGACGTCTCCAATGGAGATTCAGGTCGATCACGGAATGAGCTTAGCTGCTGTCCCACAAAGGGGTCAATGGACAGGGAATATTAGATCCTGACCAGTGTTTCAACCTTCGACACCATGGTGGGGAGATCAGAAGGCTGTGATGGTAGGATAGGGTAGCATTAGTAAGCCAAACATGACAGGTGCCAAAAAGAACAAATCATGCAAGAAACAATCTGAATCTATTCTTGGGAGTGTATGAATGGACAAGGTACAGCAGTGATTAAATATCTAGAAGAGGCCAGAAAAACCACTGCCTAGCCCTCAAAAGATGCAAACTGAAACCAACATATGGGAGCATGCACATACGCCCATTAAGCAGTATTGTACAGGTCCATAACAAGACAGGCTAAATGGTAAACAGCCTGCAGAGAGAGATGCAAGACACTGGTAGCTTCCCAGCCCTTGTAGGCATGGTCATCTAAATATGGACTTTAACAGACAGCCTTGCCTGAAGAGATGAAATCCATCTAATGAAATGAAGGAGAGTCACAACAACAGTGAAAAGGGACGATACTCAAATATAACAAGGTAGCAGCATGCAGTCGCAGGATGTCAAGAGGCTGGCAAAACATGCATACGATTATGCAGGTTTGTATTTCCACATATAAAATACACACACAAACACCCGAAGTGGGGGAATATATACTACATACAGCATAGTTGCACTAGCTGACAGGTCTAAAGTGTGGTTATGAATGCACTTCCTAGAAAGTAGTTCTATTAAGATAACTGCAAGAGTAACAAATTATCTTTATAAAATATAAAATTGCCCCATCCAAAACACACACACACACACACACACACACACACACACACACACACACACACACACACACACACACACACACACACACACAAATGCAATGTACTGGAAATGCAAAAAAACAACCACAACACATCACACATACCAGTGTCTCAACAAATAACCCCATGAGGAGCAACTACAAAATGCAATGTACTGGTCATAGAGGACTCTATAGTAGTACATGAATGTTCCCCTCATCAGGCTGGATAGAGAGTGGGTTATGGTTAGCTGCCTGTCAGACGCCAGATTCCTCCAGTCACTCAACCAGAAGTACCAGTATGACTCCAACATAGTCCATTTGAGTGTGAATGACTTGAGATGTACCTCTCTAGACTATATGAAGACAGCCATGACCGAGTTCTCAGATTGTGCATCACAGGCAGGTACAAACCTAACTTTAAGCAGCATTTTAACTTTTCCAAGGATGACACCACAATATAAACAAAAGAATGACTAACAATTAGCTTAGCTTCTGGTGTCAGTCCAACAGGATCCATTATCTGTTAGCCTGGGAAGACATGGTCAACAGGCCACGCTGCTTTGCTAGAGAAGGTCTGCACCCATCTCCTTTAAGCTTTCGGATACTGGCAAAGGCATTAGCCACCCCATTGTGCCTTTTTTAAGCAGTGTCAAAATAATCAACCTCCCAACATAAACTCCTGTCTGGAGAAACAAGGTACTGCTGCTTAATACCAGTCTAAACAAGAAACTGCACTCCTAAAAAGCACTCTTTACCTTGGAGGATGTTGATGTATGTGCAGTGACTGACACATGGTTCAAAGACGCGGAAAGCACTCCAGCCATGCAGGGTTACAACGCCTTCCATATGTTCAGACACCTAACTGAGCGTGAAAGAAGCAAAGGAGGAGGTGTACAAATCTTCACTAAGGATAAGTTTACATTGAGACTGGTCAAACAGTACAACTCCCTTGAGCTACTACATGTTCAATTAACCTCAGGCAAAAATCCCCTACCACATCATAGTTAACTATAGGTCTACCCACTATGAAATCAGGAAAAGCATACCTGGAGTTACTGGAGTCACTTGCCATACAGCACAACACTTTACTTATGGGTGATTTTACTTACCCCCAACACTGGCTTGAGAAACATGCACAACCACAAACATGCTGGTTTAGAGATTCTTGGACTTTGTCAATCCAAATGCTGTAAAACATCTAGCCACCTCAACCACAAGGGGCTCAAATGTTCTGGATATAGTACTTACTAACATGGGAGAGCATTGCAACCCTCCCCCTCGTGTGATGTCCACCCTGGTAAGATCAGACCATAAATCAAGTCTCTTGATGTAATTATAGTGCCAGATACCCCATCAAGCTCAAAAACGATTAAGAAGTTTTCCAAGACAAATTACCTCCTACTAAGTGATGGTATAAGAAGTTTCAAGGCACCCTCAAACACAGATCAACACAGACTCCTATGCAACGGTGTACACCAACATCCCGTATAACCACTTAAGCAGCTGTATAGAATCGGCTGTTCCTGACTGGATTAAAACCAGGTCTAAAAAAAAAAAAAAAACACACAAGTCACTCTGGTGGACCGCTAGTATAAAAGACAGGCTATACACAAAAGAGAGAAACTAATGTCAAAAATAACGGAACTGGCTCAGCAAAGGAAACAGATTAGAGATATTAAAGTCTTTCAAAGCCAATTACAAAGCAAAAATAGCTTCACTAGCTAAGAATAATCAAAAGGCATTCTTTAATTATGTCCGAAATCCAAAGGGGAATTACCCAGCTATGCAATGAACTGGTTGGGGATGGCACCACCCATACTCAACTGCAGTCAACAGCCAACCTGCTAGCTGACAGATTTGGAACAAACATCACCCCCATGTTCACCACCAATCATCCCACAGAGTATACCTGCCACCATTCTTCAGCCTATTATCTCAAAACAGCAGGTCATTTCTGCACTCTCGAAGACCAAAAACACTGCATCAATAGGACCAATCATCATCTCAGGTTGCCTTTTAAACAACTTAAAACATGACCTAGCAAATCCACATGGGTCCCTGTTCAATCACAGCCTACAGACTGGCCATGTTCTGGCAGAATGGAGGACAGCAACAGTAATCCCACTGCACAAAAAAAACGACCATCAACCGATCCTGGGAATCACAAATCCATAAGCTTGACTAGCCTCATCTGCAATGCTATGGAAAGAATCATTATGGTCCTTATCAAAAAGATGTAGGTAACCTACAAACTCTGGACCCAACCAAGTTCGGATTCGTTAAGGGCAGATTGTGCCTGTTAAACCTGGCTGACTTCGTCCAAGAAAGTCACCAAGGCCCTGGAAGAAGGAAAAAGACAGTGCACACCACCTACCTTGACCTAGCCAAGGAAACTGACACCATCACCAACTGAGATATTGCAGAGAAATTCTCCCAATTGTGAATTAACCCCATGTCACCAGATTGGTAGCAAAATTGGCTCACCGACAGGATATATACCAAAGTGGATGACTTCATCTCTAGCAAAAAAAAATAAAAAAAAAAAAAAAGAAGAGTCACCAGTGGTGTACCACAGGGTTCTGTACTGGGCTCTTTACTGTTCATGCGTGTACTAGGCCAACAGCCCTGGAGCCTTTACAAGCCTAGCCCATAGAAGTGCCCTGGCATCATGCAGTCGTTAGTTCCCAGTGCCTCTATCAAGTAAGGCCACTGCCTGGAGTGATTCCTGGGGTGAACTTTCTATTTACCATCCACTCAAGACTTCTCTTGAAAAGGGACAGTGAGGTGTTCTGCTTGACATGTATGGAAAGTTGATTCCAGAGCATGGGCAGCCTTTGGGTTATGAACCTGTCCCTCAAGCATGTTATGTTGATTGCTGTAATGATGTTGAAGTCCCTGGAGCGTGTGGTGTGGAGGGATTGACATTTCTTTAGGATGTAACACTTCTAACAGGGCTGGGCCAAACATGGCTTTGTAAGTCAAGCAGAGATCGCCTCTTAGGTTCATAGGTTCATAGGTTCATACTAGGCTATCTGCCCGAGGGCATTTATAAGCCTAGCCCATCGTTTTGTGGCTTACGCCACCCCTTTAGTATGGGGAACTATACCCATTATTTTGCTGTGCCTCTGTCGAGCAGTGACACTGAGGTAATCCCTGGGGTATATCTGCGATCTCCCATCCATTGGTCAAGATTTCTCTTGAACAAGGCCAGCGAGGTGCTCTGCCTCACATGTACCGGGATTTTGTTCCACAGCATAGGGAGTCTTTGGGTGATGAATCTATCCCTCCAGCACGTCCTATTAATAGCCGTGTCGAGGTTTAAGTCTCCGCCTTGTGGCTCTGATGGATCTAGATTTTTGAGGTGAAGCATATTCATCAAATCTGGGTTTGACATGGCCTTGTATGTTAGGCAAAGGTCACCTCTGAGCAAGCGGTGTTTACTGAATAGAGCTGGAGTTCTTTCAGTCGGGCAGCATAGGACAGATTTTTGAGACCCTTTATCCTTTTGGTGAGGAACTTTGTGGCCTCTCCAGCTGCTGCAAGTGTCGGGTCAGATACATTCGAATGGGGCATTGTACTCAATCATTGGTCTGATGAGTGATGAGTAAAGGGAGACTATGACCTCCCTTGATCTAGATGAGAATCCCTTCATGATAAGGTGGGCAATGTAGAAGGTCTTCCTGACTACTTTAGCTACATGGGTGTCGAATGACAGACTACTATCAACCTGGGTCCCCAGGTCCCTGATAACTTCTTCTGTGCTCAGTGGATTGCCACCTATTTGGTAGCTAGGGGTAACCTTGTTTTTCCCGAAGGGTATGACTATGCATTTTTGGCATTTAACTTTAGGCCGTGGCTCTGGCACCAGTTATCCGCTTCTGTGAGACCCTTCTGAAGGATATCTGTGTCAGATGTGTTTTCTACTATGGCCCAGTTTGCAGTCATCTGCAAACTTTGTCAGCCATAACCCTCCTGTGTATGCTTGTACTGGAAAAGTAGATGCCAAACAAGAGTGGGCCCAGGACTGAGCCCTGTGGGACACCACTTGTGACAGGCTTTGAGTCTGACATGGCGCCAGCAACTCTGACCCTGTGGGTTCTGTCACTCAGCCAGTTTGCAACCCATCTTGTGATGTATGGGTTAACATTTAAGCTGATGAGTTTTTCAATGATACCCGAGTGGGGTATTGTATCAAGGCCTTAGCCAGATCGAGGTAGGCTGTATGGACTGCCTTTCCTCATCAATGGCTTTGGTGACTGTTTCAAAAAGTCAACCAAGTTTAAAAGGCATGATCTGCCTTTGACAAAGCCAAACTGGGTTGGATCCAAAGTCTGCAAATTCCCTATGTCTTTATTTATGAGGTCCATTATGATCCTCTCCATGGCTTTGCAGATAAGGCTTGTCAAGCTAATGGGCCGGTAATTTCCAGGGTCGGTGGAGGCACCGCCTTTGTGAAGTGGGACCACAGTTGCAGTGCGCCACTCCTGGGTACGTATCCAGAGGTAAGACTTTGATTAAACAGCTGTCCTAGCTGTGGGTTTAATTCCTCATTGAGTTCGTGGAGCACACAGCCGGGACACCATCAGGTCCCATGGATGCTGTGTTTTTGCTTTGGAGAGAGCAGTTCTCACTTGGGCTGGAGATGTTTGGGGGCTGCAATCGCTTTGGTATAGATATCTCTCCTTTTGGGGAGAAGTTTGCACTGAACCTGTCAGCCAGTATGTTGGCAATGTCTGTAGGATCAGTAATCTTCACATCATTTTGAACTAGTTCTGAGCATATCTGGGAGTTTCCTCCTAGGTTTCTAACATAGCTAAAGAAGGCCTTATGATTGTCTTTTGAGTCTTTAGCTATTTTTCTCGAAATTTGCTTTGGATGATTTTATGAGAGCTCTTAGTTTTTACTTATAGTGATCAAGGGTGTCTTACCTTTTAAGGATTTTGCTCTATCTTGTAGTAGCTTCCTCCTTTTGTTGTAGAGTTTGTTTATGGCTGGGGTCCACCAGACTGGACGCTTGCCTTTGGTACAAAGAGTCTTTGTTTTGCTTGGGATTGCCTTATCCATGCAGTCCTGCAGGTGCTGGTAGAAGGCATTTGTAAGTGATTCAGCGGCTTGAGTACTGTTTTCCCGGTTCGGGGCCTTAAAGGAGACCACACTAGTCTTTAGAAGTGTGAAGTCGGCTTTTGAGAAGTTCTTTACTGTGGTCTTTTTATTTCAGGTGGGGTGGGATGAGGACCTCCAGCGAGATTAGTTTGTGATCTGATCTCACCAGTGAGGGGTATACTTCGGTGTTGAACATTGTGCTCCCATGTTCGTGATGATGAGATCAAGTATGTTATCTCCTCTTGTGGGGATGGTGACTAGTTGTTCCATGGCATTTGAGTTTATGAATTCCAGGAACTTTTGGGCTAGGGTGTTTGGGCTTGAGTAGTGTTCCCAGTCTATATTAGGGTAATTGAAGTCACCTAGTATGATGGTGTTTGGTGATACATTTATCCCTCTAGTGTTTTCAGGAAGGCCATGTGAGGTTCCTGAGTTTGTGAGGGTGGCCTGTAACATGCTACAATTTGCAGAGCAGTCTTGCCTACGGTTAATTGCACCTGGATGGTCTCCGATGCATCATGCGTTGCCACCAGTCTTGAGGTGTGGGTGTCCTTGATGAATATGGATACCCCTCCTCCTTTCTTGGTATTGTCCGGATTTTGGGGCCGGAACGCATGATATGAGGTAAAACCTGATAGCGCTGGGGTGCTCTCAGGAGCCTTGAACCAGGTTTCTGTCACAGCACAGACATCGATGTTCTCCATACTGAGAAGGGCCTCGAGTGCGTGCATTTTGAGATTTAGACTTCTGGCATTGAGCAGCATTACCCTTAGTTTTTCCTTTTTGTGTTCTAGGGTGGTAGGTTTAGAATTTGAGCCTTGCCTAAAAAGGCACTATGGGGTGGCAAGAGCCTTTGTCAATATCCGAATCCCAGGGTGACAGGTGCAAGCCGTCCCTTGCGAGCAGCGTGGCTTGTTCAGCATGTCATCCCAGGCAGACAGATACTGGATCCCCTTTGAATGACACCAGTGTTTAAGCCAATTGTTAAAGCTGATCATCTTATCTCTGTATTGTGGCATCATTCTTGGTGAAGGTAGGATACTGCTCAAGGTCAGGGTCATACCTGCCTGGGCTACATAATCAGAGAGCTCCTCAATGTCTCTTTTCATGTAGTCCAAGGAGGTACGTCTCAGGTCGTTTACACCAGCGTGGACAATGACTGAGTCATATTTGTACCTGCTGTTGAGAGACCTGAGTGCTTGCGTTATGTGGCGGATTCTAGCGCCCGACAGACAGCTTACTGTGACCTTCTCCTTACTCAGTCTGGTGAGCGGACGCCAGTGTGTCTGACTATGGAGTCACCAATGACTAGTGTGTCTGGCATTGTGTTTGGCCTTAAGGGCTGTGACTGTTTGACACTCTGACTGTGAGGTCTATGCGTTGCAGGTGTTGTGTTCTGAGGTGGTGGTTGTTTGGGTGTCTGCTTTGGTGGCCTCTGCTGTTTTGGTAGATTTTTGATCAGAGCCTCTGAGTATGTCTTTGTGTGTTTGTGTGTATGATTTGAGGTTGTAATGGTACTATGTGAGACTGGGTCTATAGTGTGTGTGGTAACCTTCTCCTCCTGACTGGTCTTGCCAGTCCTATGTTGAGAGAGCTCAGCCTCCAGTTTGGCCGTATAGTTGCATCTCTCGCATGTATTTGTGTTTTGTGGGAGGAGGAGAGGGTTGTCTGTGTACATGAGGCAATTGTAACATTGCCTCAATATTCCCAGGTTCACCAGCTGAGCAGGAGAGGACACTAGCAACTGATCACCGACATGCTAGAAGGATAGACAAATAACTTTAAAAAAGATTCCGGGGGATGTGGGTGACCGAGAAATGCTGGGTTGCCTTTTTGGGGTACTATCTATGACAAGAGTGCCGTATCAAGGTAATAAGTACTGTAGGAGCAAGTGCTAGGTTTAACAGATAGAGAATAGTCTACTTGGAGTCAAGTAGAGATGATCTTTTAGTTATAGGATACGCTGATTAGATCAGTAGTATAGTTCGAGGAAGGTAGTTTTAAGGGAAAATTTGAAGAGTGTAATTTAGGTAGCCCTAATAGTTTAAATCTGCTTAACCGGCGCTGCCCTAGTGTGCAACAGTAGCAGCTCACAGAACTCAGCTAAATCGCGCAAAGCGTTTAGCGTTTTTTATATCAGGGGGCTGAAAGAAGCTAGGAACTGGCCCAAAACGACCAATAAACTACAAGTTACTGGCTGAAACCTCACAAAACTGGACCAACAGGCAGCTCAATGCTTCCCACTCCCACTGGTAAGCAAGGGAACCTCCTCTGTTCCAAATTAGGTAAAGATTCAGTAACAGGAACTGCAAACAAAGCCCAGGGATCAGCAAGCTCTGAAACTGGACTATTCTAGCTTAGTAAGGCGGGAAAACAAGAGATATTTTTTTGTTTTTTTTTTTTCAGAAAACAAGCAGAAACAGATACAGTAAACACTTATAAATGCTATAAATCGGCTATCACAGCCTACACAAACAATTTGCAACAGTTACAGATTTTAAAAGTAACAAATTGAGAAACAAGTGCAAAAACAGAATAAATGCAGAAAAACAGTAACAATGTATCAGCAAGCAGGCGAAATACAGTTGCTAGATAAATAGAAGTGGAAAGCCACAAAAATTATACTTAAATCAGGTAAAGTCGCTTTTTTAGCTCTCTGAAGCTTGGATTACTCTGCTGGCCACCACGAGGATCTGTGCTGAGTAGGTACAAGCCAAGAAACGCTTAGCTTTAGCGTTTTTTATATCAGGGGGCTGAAAAGCTAGGAACTGGCCCAAAACGACCAATAAACTACAAGTTACTGGCTGAAACTTCACAAAACTGGACCAACAGGCAGCTCAATGCTTCCCACTCCCACTGGTAAGCAAGGGAACCTCCTCTGTTCCAAATTAGGTAAAGATTCAGTAACAGGAACTGCAAACAAAGCCCAGGGATCAGCAAGCTCTGAAACTGGACTATTCTAGCTTAGTAAGGCGGGAAAACAAGAGATATTTTTTTTTTTTTTTCAGAAAACAAGCAGAAACATATACAGTAAACACTTATAAATGCTATAAATCGGCTATCACAGCCTACACAAACAATTTGCAACAGTTACAGATTTTAAAAGTAACAAATTGAGAAACAAGTGCAAAACAGAATAAATGCAGAAAAACAGTAACAATGTATCAGCAAGCAGGCGAAATACAGTTGCTAGATAAATAGAAGTGGAAAGCCACAAAATTATACTTAAATCAGGTAAAGTCGCTATTTTAGCTCTCTGAAGCTTGGATTACTCTGCTGGCCACCACGAGGATCTGTGCTGAGTAGGTACAAGCCAGAAAACGCGCGTTTAGCGTTTTATATCAGGGGGCTGAAAGAAGCTAGGAACTGGCCCAAAACGACCAATAAACTACAAGTTACTGGCTGAAACTTCACAAAACTGGACCAACAGGCAGCTCAATGCTTCCCACTCCCACTGGTAAGCAAGGGAACCTCCTCTGTTCCAAATTAGGTAAAGATTCAGTAACAGGAACTGCAAACAAAGCCCAGGGATCAGCAAGCTCTGAAACTGGACTATTCTAGCTTAGTAAGGCGGGAAAACAAGAGATTTTTTTTTTTTTTTTTTTTTTAGACGATATGAGACAGGGGAATTCTTCTCTCAGGCAAACGTGAATGACCTGTGGCTGGCCAAGTTGGCAGACTATTGCAAACTGGATGCAACTACTGAGTTCCCCAGTGATGGTAATACACTGCAGAAAGGGGGTCAACACATAAATGACTGATGTAAAAGCTACAAATTGAAGCTAAATGCAAAAAAAAAAAAGTATTATCATTCTCTTTGGGAAAGCTAATATCCTTGTTAATAACATTATAAACAAGTGTAGACCCAGTGGTACATGATCTGGGTACTCCAGCTGATGATTTGAACTTCGACCATCACATACCCACAGTGGTAAGAAAATCCTATTTGACACATCTTGTAAGTACAGACATCACATCTAGAGCGTAGGATGTTATAATTCCACTATATTGGGCCCTTATCAGACCAACAATTGCATACAAAGCTCCCTTTTGTATGTATATCACCAGACACTTGCAATAGCCGGAGAGACCACAGAGGCTTCTCACCATGAAAATACAGGGTACACTAAACAAGTTCTATGCAGAAAGACTGAAAGCCCCATCACTTACAGGCTGCTAAGGAGAGACCTGTGCCTGGCCAACAAGGCAGTCTCTGACCTGGCCCGGATAAAAAATGCTACATACTCGTAAATCAAACTGAACAGTCACTCACTCCAGGGACCTTTAGCTAGTCTCTGACATCAACAAATTATGCTGGAGAGACATCTCCCAGAGACTACCCTTCCCTCTAACAGGATCCCCATTTACATGAAGCACAGCTTCTACCTGACCCTTTTCAAAGACAACCTAGATCAATGGAAGAGTGACCGTAAATTCACTCCTGGGGTAGCACCCATGTCCCTCATGAACAAAAGCAGTCAGTATTAACTTGCCATAGACTCACATCTGTGAACTGCGCTCACCTAACTACTGGCAATTTGGGGCAACTCGGGACACACGTGGCTAGGTTTTTAAGGGCTCTAGGGCCGTCAGCCTAGTAACCTCCCATGAAATGTTTCAATATGTCATTTGAGGATTTTCACCCTTAAATTACTGGGGGAAAAAAAGAGCATAATGTCATGAAAAAATTAAACGATTTAGGGCTCATTCTGGAAGGTGGTGTACAACATCGACCATGAGAAATAAGAGGTGGAAGGACTCCAGCGAGGTAGTCTTAACAAGTACCTGTGAAGACAGCGGATACCGTAGACTGAAACAAACTACAACTGTGCCACAAAACATAAAAAAGTACAAGATTATAAAGAAGCAACAGTCACAGATAAAGAGATGAGCAACAAGATGAGTAGCCGTACACAAAGTTCATCAACCTCACACACAATATAACAACTGCAATTTCAAATTCAGTGATTTATACGTAGCCTGACTGGGGGGAAATTTAGACAGAAACAATAAAATATAAACGTACACATATGCTTAAGCTTGTACACATAACTACACACCGTACAAGATTTAATAGCCCAAATAAGGTCGAACTATACAGTACGATATACAACATAACAAAACCGTATACACTTAGTTCCTTGCACCTACGATGATAACTACCACAGATCTGCCACAAAAATAAAGCCCGCCTGAACAGTACTTCTAGCTAAAAGCACGAATTTAGCGCTAGCAACATCAATGTTGACTACAAGCAAGTCTACGAAGCCTACAGTCTAACACTGGAAAACTGGCACAACACCAAGTTGGTAACTAGTATCAAAGGCTTAAAACTGAAACTCAACAGTGAGCCAAAATTGACAACTACTTACAAGTAAATAAACTCTGCCAGTGAAAACTCTAAGTACTCCACTTCAACACTACCCTAAACTGCTGTATTTTTTCTTTTCAAAACAAAAGTCAGGGAAAAGGCAAGACAACATACTATGCACAAAACAAATCGGTGTTTCTAATAATCGTTCTTTGCTGCTTTACATCTTATGATTCCGCACAGACAGAACACATCTATAGATATATAAAACATAATTTCACATATACAAAACATTGACAATTTCAAACACATTCACTATAAAATGTAAACTATAACTGTGCTAACTTACAATCTACACAAAATACCTTACAAGACACCACACTGTACAATACTCAGTCACTGAACAAACTCAATACTTGACAGGAAAAAAACACTGCAATGCATTACAATAATATACGTACACAATCCTCAATTGTAGTACAGGACAAACTTCTGAACGTATCATAGCATTAAGAAAGCAGTTACACTGTCTATTACAAGGTGTGCTCACATTAATACTTAACATTCGTAGTTCTCGCTATTTCCATTTTCCAGCTTATTCCACAGAGTAAAGCAATCAGATGGTCAACAGGTCAAAGCGCATGCGCTTAATTACACTGTTACGTTTATATGTCCGGGTCATCGTACTCGAGTCCTCGTGAATTTACTAGTGTGTGTTGCATTTGTACTACAGTTAAAATTTCTGTTTTAAAGAGTGCTTTTGGAGCTGAATATCAGTTTACCAGTTAGGTGTTTAAACATGGAAAAATGTAGCTGTTAATTGAGATGTAGGTGTTAAATGTGAAGTATGTAGTCGATCCAGTAATTTTCGGGTCTGTAATACAGGATTGGTCGAACTTAAAAGGCTGAAAACGCAAAATATCGAAGCGGCTGTTAACCGAATTCTTTCCCTGGGAAATAATTCAGTTGGCCGCTTTGGTACTTTGCATAGCTCTCAACCTTCAATCTCCAAAATGAGGAACACTCGCCTTCATAATGTGGAACAAATGGGCAAAATGTGGAACACCTGCTAACCGTTTACCAACAACTTCAACTAGGAAGGTCATAAGATGGTTAAAATATGCTGTTTTTACTTATAAAGAATGTCCTTTAATTAAGATAATGAATTTCTATTTATCATGGATTTCACGTAAAAAAATCCTAACACTAAATGTGTGACAGCCTATTTCAATGTGGAACTCTGAGAAACTTGGAGGAACATGAACTTTTTAAGGTACGTTCCTCGTAATGAGGTACACTTGAGAGGTATGGTGTAGTGCGGTCTCGGAGTTGGTATATTTAGTGGAGGGCACGCTTTTTTAAGCGTTCGGTTATTTAATATAGACCCTAGTGTTCAATACAGAAGAATCACGGGTTAGACTGTAATCAAGTACACCCAACATGGTTCGAGCGGGTTTGGGCGTTCCTTGTGCGATTGACAGGTGTTCTTGTCCCGATGACAGCGTGACCAGGTTCTGATTATTAAAACAACTTACAGCACTGACCTGCGAAAATGCATACAATGACTAGGAAGACACAAATACTTTTTATGCCCTAGTGAACTAAGGAAAAAGAAAACCACAAATACTTATTGTACTCTGCTTAACTAAGGAAAATGAAAAATACTATTACCACGTTTTGATAATAAAATAATAATGGAGCAAAATAAAATGTTTTCTCTGTGAAGCACTACAAACGTTTTATTCTGGTAGATAATCTAAAAGATTAATTCTAATTTTGAGAACGAAAAGTGAAGGAGATTCTAGAAAATGAGTTCAAGCAATGCTCTGATCAGCGATGATTCATGTCCTGGATATGTCCGTGTCTGAACAAAAATCCTTGAATTCTCCACATTTTAACACCCAACAACATTGTTCTTAGGCATGCTGGCGTTCCTGAAAAAAATGTATATTATGGGTCGCCACAGCGGAACTCCGGTCCAATGATTGGCAGTAGATTTTGTACGTACCGAGTTGCCAGCCCTGACGTACAACCTTCAACGAAAGTACGCCCATTCACGCATGTCTCTACATAGAAGACGCTTTAGCGAAGAATCGAGCAGGACAATGTCTTGCAGTGAGGCGACAAGAAAAAGACAGAGCCATTTATATATATATAACGCAGTTTTTTGTTTATCTTTTACTTTAGGATTGTTGAGGATGTCTATCTATATCTATATGTTTAGAAAAACAAGAGATATATATCAGGTAGTCTGCCTCTAGACCCTCTTCCACATTTGCAATTGGAAGCTTTACTGAGACATAACAATATTTTTTCTGTGATAGCAGCTGAGATACCACACCTAAAATTCTGAGACTTAAAGTTTAGTAATTCCAAAAAAAATCGTATCCATATGTGTGTGTGTATGTGTATATATATATGTGTGTGTGTGTGTGTGTGTATAAAAGTCTCACTGGTCAAAGGTGCATGTTATCCTGTCAGTGTTATTTATGTACAGTTTTACTACGCCATGCAGGTGGGCTTTGCTACTGCACACCTCTCAGGTACTCAACTACACTATAACCAAATCACAAGTGGTGGCATACTTCTCAACTGCTGATTTTTTGCCCTCAGTTTTAGCCTTGTTCCTCCTACGTTTATGATGCTTCTCATGAATTTAGACTTATTTATGGGTGCAAAGTTTATTAAATACATAAATTAAAGTTGTACAAGATTCACTACTGCTAATAACCATATAGGGTCTAGTATTTAAAGACCTTCTGTTATGAAACATAAGAAAGTACTAATCATCCTGAATCTTGGCTACAATTTTTTTAAAGACTACTGCTATGATTTTAATGCTTGGAGTTTGAAAGGTATAGGAGGTGGAACTTAATTATTATCCACTGAAGCAATTGCAATCATGCTTATCAGTTTGTTATAGGAGATACAGGCAATGATTTAATAAAATAGCCTGATTTATGCAGTAATTGTTGTTAAAAAAAATTACAACTTCTGTCGCATTTCTTTCCCCCTTGTTACAGATCAGCCATACCTCTCAACCTTTTAGCGCAAGAAATCTGGACAGAGCCAAAAGGAATGTGGGGGAGAGAGACAAATGTCCAAAATAGGGGCAGATTATAAATATTAGTTTTATAAATTTAGTAAGTTGTTAGAATAACAGGTTTTGTAATAACATGTATTTTTTTAAAGGATGTAAACTCTGAAACTGAAATGTCTGTCATTATTTAGTGACTTCAGTTCCCTGTGATGTACCAGAAAACCACATCTTTTATAACAAAAAGACCAAAAATATGAGGCAAAAATGTTGACATTCTGTGAAAATCTGTACAGATGAGAGGTATGAGATCAGCCAGTCAGAGCTAAGTTTGAAATCTGTTTGCTTTATGATTGGTTTATTTGCTTATTCCCATGTTATCGAGTGATATGTTAGTTCATTTCTGTGAGTAAAGCTGATTTGAAAAATAAAGCAAAGTAGTTGGGAGTATTGAGTGTATCAGATATGCAAAAGGACTTAATAGTTGAGGAAAGTACATGAAAGCAGAATAAACAAGAGGCAATGCAAGATGCCTGCCTTCCCTTCAAACTTTTGCACCAAACAGAAGACCCTGTTTTAGTCACGTGACTTCCACCCTAAGACTTGTATTATTCTTTATTAAAGTACTAACTCATTAATACCTACCAGCTACAGCTGTGGAGTGTCACATTTCTAGCACCCTATTTGCATCTTTACAGTCCCAATGCTTTTCTAAATCAAGTTTAAAAACAAAAGATGTGCATGTGCAGGCACACATTATAAACAGAACACTAGTAGAACACTAAATACTATTTTAAAAGAGAAAACACCTGTATTCCTTATAATATTACAAGTCAATACATTCAAAGTGTTCATTCTCAATACAGTCATATATTATTTTTTCTAAATTTTCATAATAATGTATTGTATCTTTTTTTTACATGGAGTCTTGAAAGAGGTATCATGACCATCACAGATGCCATGAGACCCAGAATCCTGAGGTATTCTACTCTTTCACTGAGACAGAAGAGTGGAAATCCCCTGGAATAGATCTAAATAAAGATCTGTTTCTTTTCCTGTGGAAGAAAGGTTCTTTGCACTGAGGTATCTAGCAGGCACCCCAGAAACACAATCCTATGTGATGGAGTAAAAAAAAAAAAACAGACTTTTGAATGTTCTCTTGGAATTCAAGCCTGTGTAGAAGATCTATTACCCAAGGGAGAAATTCCTGACACTTTGAAAAAAACTATGAAAAGATAAGCAATTTGTCTAAATATGGAAAAATCTGAATATCCAATAGCTTTCAAAGAGCTGTGACAGAGCTAGACACTTTGTTAACACTCTTAGAGCAGTGGACAGGCCAAAGGGTAAGGCAGAGAACTGATAATGTGATCCAAATACACAAAACCTTAAGAAACACCTAAAATCTGGATGAATAGGAATGTGATGATATACAGCTTTTAAATCTAAGGTTACTTAAAAAGTGAAATAAGGAAGAAGGGAGTAACAGTTTGTGAAGTGACAGCATCTAGAAATGGGCACTATCACAGATTGATTGTGGAAAGAAAGATCCAGAAATGGTTTCCAGGAATTATTTTTCCTTGTTGTTAATATTCTTAAATAAAAAATCTTTTCCCAACTGAGAATTAGGAACATCTTCTATTACCCCCCCCCCGAGAAAGAGTGTTATGTAGGACAGGAGGCAATAGAAGGGTATGGTCTGGCAGATGAGGAGGAATCCCCTGTAAAGGATGAATTGTCTCCCACTGCCATTTGCATCCTAGTTGAATCACATCCATGACCTATTTGTCTGAAACAGTCTTTTGCCAAAGAGAGAAATATAGATGCAGACTTTCTGGAGGGGGTAAAGGATAGTCAAGGTGTTAGGGGAAACAAGGTCCCATATATATATATATATATATATATATATATATATATATATATATATATATATATATAGTCATTCTGACTTGTTAGACTGCCTTTGTTTTGGGGGGGTCCTGCTTTCTTTTTAGACCCTCCAAACCATTATGTTTTCAATGTCTGCTTACCAGCATTCTGCTGGAACTGTTTATTTTGTTTCTTGCCAAAATTGAGCAAGGGAGAAAAAATCACCGTAGAATTTAAACAGAGGGCTGAAAAATCTGAAAGATTCCCTGAATCAGCATACCTGTTTCGTCACACTTTTTGATAACCTGTGCAGCAGATGAGCCAAAACTTAAATCTCTATTCACAGGAGAATTCAAAATTTCATTTTGACATGTTCTGGGAAGTTCTGAGAATGCAGACAGACAAACCTACTCAAAACAATACCAGTAGCGAAAGCCCTGGAAGCAGTATCTACAGATTCATAAACACGCTTCAGATAATGAGTAGTGACCAGAGAAATAGAAGAAACTAAAGTACACAAGGCAGATTTTTCCTTACATGAAGAAACTGCAGCAAAAACATTCCTCATACTTTCACAATTTGTCAGGATAAACTTCAATATATGAGCTTGACAGTTTACAATTCTATAAATCAAAGCTGCAGAAGCATACATTTCCCCATACTTACCAATTGCTTTACCATCCTTATCACAACAGGAAGGGTTAGAATTAACAAGATATATGGCAGCAGTACCTATAATAGTAGATGCTTGAATTTCATACTACCTCAGTTGCATGTGGGTTCTGTGCCTGCACAAACCCACACTGGCAGCTTTGCAGAGCTTAGAATTCCATCCTCTAATTCACTGGAATAGGGGATAAGCTAAGCCCCTCCCACCAGGGAAGTCTAACCCCTATCAGAGGAATTCAGTTGTTTAGGATTTTAGTTCCAGCTGTAGGAATTGTACAGTTGAATCTCTTTAGCAGTCTGTATTGGTAGATTACTGTTTCCAGACTCAAAAAATGATTGCTTTGGTAACTTCCCTTCCTCTTTGTTATTATTATAATATATTTTTGATTTCTTTATTTCTGTTTTATTTAAATATATATATATATTTAAGTGTTTTTTTTTTATTTTAATGTACTTGTTATTTATTACTAAAGTTAATTCTTCTGGGATTTACAACTTACTACCGTGTTGTTTGTATGCTTAACATTGCTTTTAAGTGTTCTGTGATGTGTACTGTGGCATCAGTTGAACACTAGGGACTGCTTTGTGCATGTAGAGCCACACTTTAATTGTGCCAGTTGTTTCTGTTATTTATCTGTTTCATGTTGAAGTTCTGAAAGTTAAATATTGCATTTTTCACTTTTTGTCATTTATATTATGAACATCTATAGCTACTTTGTCAGGTGTGGGATTAGTGTATAAAAACATGAAAGATTAAGGAACTTTGTACATTCTGTCTGCTTTCTTAGGGGTAGCAAGTTGGCTATCACAGAAATCACAGGCTGTGACAAATACATCTTTCAGTGCTGTCAGCACTGGGGGGGGGGGGTGGATGAGGGTTTTGGAAATTCCATTTGTAGCAGATGATAGTATATTTTAAAGGACTGAGAAACTTCAGTGTTCCGTCACTAAAACACTGGCTCATTCTGGAAATAGTCAGAGAAACTGGATTTCTCATGGGAATATTCAGATAGTATACTATCCTCAGAATCCAAATCAGAAACTTATGGAGAAAACACTGCATCTGTCCCTTCACACACTCCTACAGATTCCGATTCTTGAACCTCTTCAGGGAAAGAGGAATCTCTTTTTCTTTTACCAGAAATCACCTTACAAAAAGCATCAATAGCCTATATAAGACCTTTAGCCAAGGTCAAAACATTACTCCTGTCCAGAAAATGTGACACAGGAGAAGTTAATTGTTTATTTTTCTGTTTTTGACAGGAAGTTTACAGCTTCTCCAGGGAGGGGCACAACATTCTGGCTAAGAAGGGTCACATTCCCTACCAATGTTCCTATGACTGACAAGAGTGACACCCCTTTGCCCACTGAGGGAACCCCAACAGCTATACAGAGGACATGGCCAACCTCTGGTCAATGGTGGTTGCATGGAAAATACCAGAGGGATCTGAAGAAAAAGATGAGTGGTCAGAGGGAAAAAGCTTTGACCATCGCAGATTCACTCACCACTCACCTGTGGCAAATTACTAGCCTGCTGAGATGGCAAAGGTTGCTTAGTTAACTTTTTGTTTTTGTGACTAAAAGAAGGATCAAATGAGGGACCGGTAGATTATTCCATGGTCAAGCCAAAAAGGGTGCTTATTTCCATGGAAAGCTAAGTAGCAATAGTCAGTAAAACAAGAAAGTAGCCAAAAGGTAACTTTTTAAAAACAACAAAAGAAGGTGAAAAAACATCAAACACTCCTCAGCTCAAAAAAGTAAAATAAATACAATTTATTCACAGAAAAAAAAATCATTTTAACCAACTTTTAACAACTTTTTACCACAAAAGTAAGAAGTGCACTCCTATTTAACGATACATAAAAGTCAAGAGACAGTCGAGGAAAACACTTTCTCCTATCTTAAAAGTAGTTGCTTTTCACAAAAAGGTAATTAAAACAACTAAAAAAGTAAAGTGAAACATTTTTCCCTGAGGGGGGGAACTTATCTCCCCAGCAGTGGAACAGTGTTAGCTGACAGTCAATCCTCGAAAGCCCACAGGGGAACACTCTTCTCAGTGGCAGGAAATCTATGAAGGGCTCGATGACAAAACCTGTCTTTTTAGATAGCTCAGCTCAAGCTAACAGTTTAGTTGAGAAAGCTGCCCAGAAGCTTTGGAAGCTGGTCAGCTGTTATTATCCTATGCGGGATATAACCTATATATCTTAGGCTGCTGCAGCATTGATCAGTAAGAAAACATCTGACAATATCCTCACTATAGACTTTCTTACTGTCTCAGTAAAACATTTCAGACTATGCCTCTCAATAACATGTAGCTCATTCAGTTACGAAAATATTAATGGAAATCTAAAATATTTATGCTGTGTGATGGACAGTGGTTAATATTTCTACTGTAGTATATCCAAGGCAATCTTCTTATTGTTATTTTGTTTTTCACAACCTGCCCTTTTCCATGTTGCATATTATTTATGGGTAAGTTACTTGATTAAGGAAATCAACACCAAACAATTCCATACATCAACAGGTGATATAGTACTAAGTGCATTAAGTATGTAATAATTCAGGTACAGAGAAAATACAGATTCCCATAAAGCTAGATTAAAAAATAGTGTTAAGGTACCAACTAATTTTCACATGACATATTCAGCAGAGGTTAATAATTCCCTGTATTGCAAAGAAAGGCATGTAAGTAGGAGACTAAGAAATCAAGGTCCTGTCTCTAGGAAATCAAGGTTCTGTCTCCTCAAACAGCAAAATCATACATTCTTTATACCTTTTCTGATTAAAAGCAACATTATTGTGACAATCTTAGAACAACCACTGTCCAATTAATAATGAACACTGCATCTTTATTTTTGCTAACTAAGACCTTCTAACCCCATGTTTATGACTTTCCATGTTAGGCACGAGTACTGAATTCCATAAAAGAACTTTCTACAAAAAACAGAACTTTCTACACCTTTGCGATGCTGGCATTTCTCATATTTGGCAGGAAGTAAATCATCAGACTCATTCTGAAAAACACTCAGGAATCCATCTTGAAATGGAACTGTATTAAAATAAAATATACACTCCTCAACATTTTTCCTTCTCTCTATGCCTCACACTTCACATTCCCCATCTGATACTGTAAAGGAACACTCATATCATATATATTTTTATGACTGGACAATGATTACAGGTTCTCAGATGAGAAGATACTGTTTACTTGCTGTCGGACACCTTTCACATGCAATTTCCTTTTATCCCCTGACACAAACAGTTTTCAATGGAGTTGTTTCAAAAATATAGTATATTAGCAATAAAAACATGCCTATGTCCTGATGGAATATAAAATATAGTCTGAATACTGTAAACAGTTTTAGGATAATAGAATACTAGGTTAACAGCTCTAGAACATTTTTAAGCCTAGCCATTCACGCCCCAATTTTTCCAGTTATCAATGCCCGCAGGATAGAACAGCTTTGGTATATGCTTGGGCCTTAGGGCATCTACAAACTGTTGCAGATTTTCTATTTTCACATTTGTTTTCACATTATCCCTTATACATATTGTCATGCAATTTACTAAAATCTTGCAATACTTTGTTTTCATCTTCTAATGTACTATGACTTCTATCTAATGTGGTCCACGGCATTGATTTAACCTGATACATGTGCAAATCAGTATATGTTCTGGATTCTAATAACTTTAAAAATGCAGGCTTTTATCATGAATAAAGTAAACCTAATAATAAAATAATAATGGCTATAAACATAAAGGACTTTAAAATGCCTCCTCCCCATCCAGAGAAAATATTAGTTAACCATGCCCACTGGGAACTATCAAATTTTTTGGCATGTGAAAGCTCAGTCACTTTTTGAATTATTTCTGTGTGACTATGAGTAACACCAGTATTATCAGGAATAAATAAGAATAACTCCATTTTGATGAGGGTGCACATATCCCATTTAGAAGCAATGGTGAAATCAAGTGCCATTCGGTTCTGCAGCACAACACTGCACATGATAGGCATCTCTTGAGTAATTAAATTAATGGACTCAAAGGTGGAGTTACTTAAAATTTCTATAAGCTTAGACAACTTTTTCAGCTTCCACATGGACTTGAGTAATCCATAAGCAGGTATAATTCCTGTTCCAGAAAGGATCCATGCCTCTCAACTTCTCAGAATAAAAAATCTGGACAATGCCTAAAATAATGAGAGAACAAAGGCCCCACATAGGTAAATATTTAAAAAATGTCTCTTATAAGCTAAGAAAGCTGCTAGAACAACAGTATTTGTGTTATCATGCATTTCCTAAAGGATATGAAGTCTTAAACTTAAATGTATGTCATTATTTAGTGGCTTCAATCCTCTGTGATTTTCCAGAAAAACACTCATTTTATGAGGAGCAGGCCAAAAATATGAATAAAAAATCTGGACATTCTGCAACAATCTTGACAGTTGAGAGGTATAGAAATGACACCATCACCAAGTTCCATGAGAGCAACTCCTTTGAAAGCAGTATTTTGAACAATATTGTGATAAACCCTGGAGGCATCTCTTTTTCCAACAAGATTAAGAATGGATATAATGGCTCTCTTGTAATGAGCATTACAAATGTTTCCTTCAGGTAAAATTGCTGAATGTCATATCGTTGGTATAACACAACCTATATAACAACAGCCAGACCAGTCTGTAGGTAGCCAGGGAGCTTGAGCTTTACAAATATAGTAGTATTCATGCAATGCTGCAATAATCTGCTGTCCTACCCATCATAAATTCTACAAGTGAAAATTTAAACACTGTTTCCAATAAAAAGCATTCCATTTTTATGATAGCAAACAAGTCCTTTAGCAGTCATTGATAGCTGAAGTGGTGTTATTGTAAAAGATGTAGAAGCATTTTTAACTTTTTGATTTTTAGTGAGAAAAATAGAATGAAATGCAGTATGAATTTCAGTATCAGTCACTGATACAGGAATCAATGGAACATCCCTATCATGCACAGTAGGTATATGCGCACAGACTCAACAGTCACTATTATTGAGAGTCTGTGCATAGGTGTATAAAGCAGCAAAAAAAGTATTACATCTAGAATGCCATTCAGGTGCTCTTCATTTGATTTTAACCAAACACTTGTCTCTATTCTTAGCAATGAATGTATATCTGTTAAGAAATGGTTACAGTTCAAACAGTCGCAGATGATGACATACTCACAGTTTTGGATGGCAAAAGTATACAAAATAAAATAATGATGAAAATAAGAGTAGCTGTCCCAATGATAAGTCCAGAAGAAAAGTGGACATATTGGGGCTGGAGAGGGTTTTGAAAAAAAACTGCAAACACTAATGTTATATTGTTGGGTTATAGTTCATGTGGAATCAATCACCAAATAGTTCTTGACCAGAAACATTGACTGCTGATTACTTTGCAAATGAATTCTATTTAGATGAGATATTATTTATGTTAGTGTTCAGAAGGCATGATAAATCACGGATGTTGGATTCAGAAGCAAGAAAAAATAGTGTGATGTTAAAGAATAGTCAGCAAAATTTACTTCAGACAAGGATGAAGTAAAGAAGTCACATGATTTCACTTCCTGGTCTGGTACAAAGATTAATTCAGCTGCATTCTCTTCCAGATTTAAACTGGTTGGCAAATGATTCACAGTCAGTTCAGAATTGAGTTTGGATGAAAAAAATGCCACTGGAAGTCACCTCCAGATGTTATGGTATCCCTGTTTTTTCATCTGTTTCTGCTGGTTCATGTGGAATGACTAATGGATTCTCAGTTGCATTCTTCACGAGGAAGGTTTTCTTGATATACAGCACATGTATCCAGGTGGGGGGGGGGCATCACAACAGATGGCAGTGGCAGTTGTGATCAAAATCAAGTAGGTTCCACATGCTGTAACATGCACTTTAGCACAGATAACCTGAATTTTAGGTTAGGTAATATCTGTGAGTGCAGCTGTCAATTTGAGGCAATTGTTCCTATCAGGAGGGTTAAACTTCCTTATTTGAAGATGTACATAGTTGTGTGTGTGTTTGATTTAAGTTAATAGAAGGTGTTCTGTTTTTTTTTTTGATGGTATTCATTAAAACAAAAAGTCTTGTAAAATGTGACATAGGTTCAAATTGAGATGACATGAAACAACTGTACAAAACCTGCCAAACATTAGTGACTGCATGTAACACAAAAGCTGGAAACTTTTAAAAAAGCTGTCATATATGATAGGTAGGAATAATAACTACTTATCATAATGAATACACTAGCGATATTATTTTGGAATGTGAATGTCCTGACAGGTATATAGAAAAAGGTAAGAGTATTGAATTATAGTAATATATTAACGGTGTAAATAGAAATGCTACAGGAGACACATTTCAAAATAAGTGAGCATGCAAATTTGATAAGGAAAGGATTTCAGGATGAATTTTCAGCAAAATATCAGGGACAAATGAAATGGGGAGTACTTATACTAATTGCTAGAGGAGCTCCAATAGTGACAGAAGAAGGGAACATGTACTAATGTTAGATTTGTGGTAGTAAGAGGCTACTACTAAGGTAGAATTATTATGCTGCCCTGTAATTATACTCTACCTAAAACTCCTATTATGGAGCTTAAGAACATTTTGGGAGAAAAAAAATCAGCTTTCACCAGGGAATATTACTTATAGATGGGGACTGGAACTTGATTGTGAGTATGTATCTGAGGAACCTAGAAGGGACAGTTTAATAAAAGAGGGTAGATTTCTGAAGATATTTATGAAAATATTTGTCATGGAAGATGTGAATTCAATAGCAGGAGCTTGGAGATAATTTACATATTTTTCTCCAAGGTACAATAACTGGGCTAAACTAAACAGGCATTATACATCAAAGGAACACTTGGATATTAACTGAAAGCTGTGACACACATCCAATAGCTATTTCAGATCATGTGCCAGTAGCAATTAAGACAAAAATGCAGGTTAGTGAAGTAAAAATGAGATGCTAGCACTTCCCCACCTACCTGTTATAAAAATAAATTTAAGGAATGAGTAGTAGAAATTATTCAGGAGATATTAGAGAAGATAGAATTTTCTTCCGAAGTTATAACTAGTGAGTGGGATAAAATGAAAGAGGAGTTTAAAAATAGACTAGAAATTAAAGAAAAAAATATGGTTAAGAAGTAATGGAAATTATTTAGAGGGGCTGACAAAGGTTAAAGTGTTGCAGATTAAGGGGAATCTGAAAGAACAAGAAGAGGTGCAACTACATAGTGTTAAAGAGAAAATAAGGGAGTAGCTGGATAAAATGCATGAGTTTAGACAGATAACTATTAAGAAACTTTCTTTTTTTTCTTCGATAACTTCAAAGCACATAAATTTTAGTACAATGACTTAGGCAACAGAAAGTAATGAGGGTTGTTTGCTGAAAGTACAGAGTTTATAACAAGAAAAATAACCAGAGATCCTGTAGGTATTAGAGATATTTTTGTAATTATTCGAACATCTGCATACAGTAGAAAAATGTGAAAATCAGGGAAGAGCACAAATAGAAATATTTATGGAAGCTTAAGATCACAAATGGAAATATTTATGGAAGCGTAAGTATGTCAAGGTTAAGGTACATGAGGCTCAACAATTAACAGTTAAGTTAAGAAGAGATGAAATCAAAACAGTGACATGTAATCAATCTGCAGGAAAGTCACCAGGAATAGATGGTATTCTTTTGGAAGTTTGGAAGCTAAGAGAGGAAAAGTGATAAAGAACTGAAAGGTTTTAACAGTATTTTGAAAGGCGGGAAAACTCCAACATCCTGGAAGAAAGCTGCTGTGTCTATAATATGTTAAGGTAGCAAAGATGCATCAGACCAAGCTTTATATAGGCCTGTTTCAATTTTAAACCATTATTATAAAGTGTTTAGATCTATAATAGATAAAACAATGGCAAACGTATTACCAGCATTGATAGACATGGATCAGCATGGTTTTGTGGAGGGGGAAAACATTTGACAAAATTACTAGAGAAATGATGATCCAAAGGAAAGTAGAATGTAAAAAATACTTCTGTTGTTGTTGGGCATTGAAGCAGTGAATACATTCTACAGAGTGAGCTGGGATTTTATGAGCAGGGCAATGGAAGCATTTGCATTCCTGATGCAATGATGAGGTTAATTAGGAGGATATATGGGGAACTGGAGGCATAAATTAAAGTGGGAGGGCTCCTCTCTGACAAGTTCTGTCCGAAAAGAGGAACCAGGCAGGGATGTCCTATTTCCCCTTTGTTATTTGCTTTATATTTAGTGCCACTGGCAAAGAAAATAAGGTAATCAGAAATTCAAGGACATAATTGATATTGGTGATCAAGAAAAGTTGCCTTTATTTGCTGACAATAGTATTTTGTATCTGATAAAATGAGAAAATGAATTCTCAGTGATGTGGAACATTTTGAGGCAGTTTCAAATCTTTTGGGGATAAAAAAAAAATGAAAATAAAGCAAAGGCTATAGATATAAACTGTGTACATGCACATGAATTGGTTCAGCAATACCCATATCTGTGGGAACATGATAAAATGAAATATTTAGGAGTATGGATTAAAAAAGGATTCTGTTGCAGCAGCTAAATATATTTATTTATTTTATTTTACATCTGGTTACCGGGAAAGTCCAACTGGACACAAGTCCTTTTTTCGCGGAGTCCCATGGAGAAAACCTGCACATATAACACAGATTACTAAAGTACAGTTTCACAGGTACGGAAGAATAACACTATTCAACTTACATCAAATAAAACTAGGATAATAACACTTTAAACTGTACATCTGCTAAAAATAGGATGAAAAATGGTACACTATACAGGTACAGAAATTAAACACCTTTAAGCTCTACAATCAGAATGACATTCTGTTTGACACAGTATAATAATAATATAAAATATACACTAGTGTCTGTACTTAGATATGTGGGAAGAGACTAAACAAAAAAAGTAATACAAAAAATGAGAAACTAGAAGCTGTTGTTTATGGATATAGATAGCAAGATACAAGCAGTGAAAATGTTTTTAGTCACTTAAGTTTTATATACAGGTCAGGCATATTTTTATCAACCAGAGGAAATGTTGTGGGCATAATCAATAAAGAGTTGAAGGAATTTATCTGTGTGGGGAAGAGGGCAAGGGTCAATTGGGATCACTTGATCCTTCCAATAGAACAAGGTAGTTTTAGGTTACCTGTTTTGAAAGGATATTTTAGAACTGCACAATTAAGGCTCATATACATAACACAAGCAAAAGCTATAATTCAAAGTGGAAAAGGATGATGATGAAGCAATGAGGAAATTAAATAAATAAGGAGAGAGTGTGATTTTGGATGCAGATCCTTAAGGAGGATAAGAACCATATAGAATAGAGAGATGATAAGTCAGCAAGTAAAGCAGACTAGTATTACTGAAATTGACTGAATTCTCAAGTCTTTGTGAGTACCTTCATGAGGTGTACCCTGTTTTTCCCAAAATCTCACCAAGACGACACTGATATATAGACTCTGTTTTATATAGCATATGTCATGGACAGAAGTATGTTAAAAATTAAAAAACATAGCTGGGTTCACAAGACCCAGGATAAAACAGTGCCCAATCCTGGTAGGGGCACTGGTGCCAGGACTGGAAAAAAAGGATAGTGTAGAATCCTCAAAATATGGAAATATTCCTGCAATGGGGCCAGTCCAGGCCTAGGGGGAGGATGTCCACCTCTGTTGTACAAGGAAATAGCAGTCCACAAAAATCACAAAAACTGATAGGCCAAAGAAGAGCTATAAAGATGAAAGACTAGACTATTAAGGATAAGAAAGAAATTATGTATTGTTACTGTTATGCAAAAAGCCCAGAATTTCCAGACACATGATATACAAAAAGATTAAGAGAGAAATTAGAGGAAAGAAAAATACTTCTACAAGAAAAAGTGTCAGAAGCTTCAAATAAAAAATTGTGCTCATTAATGCAACATATTTGTAAAAAACACTATAGATCAAGAAACTTTGATCTGTTTGGAAAAAGAAGCATCTGAGGAAGTGCAAAAATACAAACAACAAAACCTAGAGATTTTTGAAAAGTATATAAAAGAAATATATACATGGGAAAGAAAGAGAGATTTGATGTGGTGCAATATTTATGCAAACTCAAAAGCCAACTTAATCAATACAAAAAAGTCAGCCCTAAAGATATTCAAACAGAAATACAGGCAAAGGCACCCAGATATGGAAAATTTCACAATAAAAAAATAATATCACAAAGAGGTAATGTAGAAAAGATTAGTAAACTAGAAGTTAAAAACATAGAAGTTGAAGTTATGGAATGCTTGTGAAGTGAAGGATTTGGTGTAGAAGGTCTAACATGGGTTACATCACAGCATGATGGAATGAGTCCCCAAAGTAAGGAGAAACAGGAAGATCAGGAGACATCTGAAGAAGAAATATGGACATGGGAAAGAAAAAGAGATTTAATATGGTGTGTAATATTTATGTAAAGGAGAAAGCAAAAGTAATCAATACAAAAAGAGCAGCACCAAAGATATTTGAAGAAAAATACAGGTAAAATAATCTGGACATAGAAAATTTTACAATACAAAAATAAGACAAAGAGGAAAAGTAGAAAAGAAGATTAGTAATGGAGAAGTTAAAGAAATAGAAACTGAGGTTATGGAGTACATGCAAAGTGGATGATTCAGTGTAGAAAATCTAACTCAGAAAGCACCACAGCAGGATAGAGCAACAGACATCCAAATTAGGGAGAAACCAGTGGAATGGGAAGTAACTGGTCAATTGCCATATGAAGATATTTTGGAGCCTTTCAAAGGAAACCATTATAAACGTTCAATTGAAAATGGACAGCAAGGGAAGGAATAGGAAAGTGTGGCAACTCTGACACAGTCAATGATGAAGAGTGATAGGCTAGTGAGTTCCCATATGACAGAGCAATAGATGACACAGGATGAAATTGAAGAGAATGTGCCACAGGAAGATACTATACAACTTTCTATAGAATTCCCACAGAAAATGGAGAACAAAAAATGTGCCCTCAGTTTAGAAGAAAATAAGCTAAGGGAAGAGTTACTTGATTTAATAGAGATAGATAGACATATTAAGATGAATGAAAGAAATAGGCTGCAGAAGGTCAATAAAACCCAAAAAAGGTAGAAGTCTGATAAAACAAATAAACACTGTAATTAGGACTGTCCATAGAGATCCATGTGATATCACAGAAGTAAACAGGATATATTACTGTGCAGTTAAAATAATAACAGATAAAATTCTACCACAAGAAAACAGGGTAGTAAGGGAAAGGAATGGGAGAAATCAAATACCATCACTGAAGTATCAAATAGAGAAATCTATAAAGCAATAAGATAAGAAGTGTCACTGTTAGAAGAGTACAGAAGAGGGAACAGATCAACACAAGTACTCAGAAGGATAGATGCGATAAAAGCAATGCACAGTATTATAACAGATCAGGATTTATCATGCACTATCACAAATAATAAACTAAAAATATCAGCACAGGCATAAAAACCTAGAAGATGCACAGATAAATATAAAGGAAAAGTACAAAATAAGCAATTTATTGATGACCCAAAAAGGTTTTTTATAGAGAACTGGGAAAAAACATAAAAAAATTGAAAGACCACCAAAAAAGAAGAAATAGATACATTTTGGAGAAGTATTTATAAAGATTCTGTGCAACACAGAGATGCTAAATGGATAGAAGAAGTAAAAAAGGGATAAGAAGTAAAAAGGTACAGGATATGAAATAGGATGAAGTAACAGCCAGCGAGATTGAAACAAAGTTAAGAAAAGCCTCTAATTGGAAAACCCAAGGCCCAAATGCAGTACCTAACTTTTGGTTAAAAGTATTAACATCTTTGCATGAAGATTTAGCCATGAGTAAGAACTATTTATATGTGCACCCCAAACAGACACCAACCTGGCTAACAACAGGAAAGGTAATGCTCCTACTTAAAAGTGAACCTGCAAGCTACCCTAAAAATTATAGATCAATAACCTGCCTTCTGACGACATATAAACTATACACTGGAATTGATGCCAACAAAGTTTATAGTCGTTTAGAAGAAAACTCAATTATGGCAATAGAACAAAAGAGCAATAAAAGAAAGTCATATGGAACAAAGGATCACTTGTTGTTAAATAATGTCATAGTGGAGAACTGTGAAAAGGGGAAGAATCTAAGTATGGCATGGATTGACTACAAAAAAAGCTTTTGGCAGTATCCCACATTCATGGATAAACAAGTGCTTAAAATGTGTAAGATACACCCTACATTGATAAACTACATCACAGTGACCATGAAACAGTGGCAAACCACTTTGCAGTTAAGCCATGATAAAGGACAAATTATTATTCCAGGGATAAAAATCCAAAGGGGAATATTCCAAAGTGTCACTGTTGCTCTTTTGCCTTGCCCTTAACTCATTAAGCTGTCTACTTAACAGATTAGATCATGACTATAAATTTGGCTCCCAGAAAGCAACAGCGTGTAAAGACTTCTCATCTTCTCTTTGTCAGTGATTTAAAACTGTATAGCTCATCAGATGAGGAACTGAAAGCACAACTGCAAGTAGTCAAAACTTTTTCAGATGATATAGGAATGTCATTTGGTCTTGATAAATGTGCAAAAACAACTTTTAAAGCAGGAAAGCTGCAGCATCAACAAAACATCAGTTTGGGACAATAATGTGATATAAAAGAAATTGAGCAAGAGGGAATGTATAAATATTTGGGAATTGATGAAGGATCCACAATAAAACATGAAGAAAAACTGTAAAATTCCCCAATGCAGGCAGAAGACAGCTCAATATGTAGCTAAATCCAAAAACTTGATGAACCAGCAAGTAATAGTACCAAAAAAGTTTATTGCAGAGAAAGAAAGTTAGCGCTTTCATGGTAATACCATAGCGCTTCTTCAGACAAACATGAATGGGGACAGAATAACTTATATACAAATGACATCATCTCAAACAGCTTAACAGCCAATAGAACAAACATTCATGCAGCCACATTCTCAGCTTAAAGGCATATGAAGTAGATAATATTTACTGGCATAAAATCTGATAAAAAAAAAATAAAGATAAAAACATTAACACAAATAAATAAAACATGAAAAATATTCATAAATATATAAACAAACAACAATAAACGCCCAACAGCCATTTATTCCTTAATACGGGCTTAATGGGGACATGATCATTCAACCCCATAGCTAGGAATGCACTCCTGGCAAGACCAACAGGAGTTTAAAATAAAGAATTAGGGACCATGTGTATTGCATGAAGAAGCAATATGATTTTAGTGCATTAGCGAAGCATGTTTTGTCTACTGGCCCTGAAAACAACTTTGTCTTCCAGGTATTATGTATGATAAGCCCAGGTCTGCGAGGTGGTGACATAGTGACTCGTACTGAGGTGGTCGAGTTGGAGTGGATCTTGAGGCTGGGGGCACACCTAGCTATGGGGTTGAATGATCATGTCCCCATTAAGCCTGTATTAAGGAATAAACGGCTGTAGGGCATTTATTGTTGTTTGTTTATATATTTATGAATATTTTTCATGTTTTATTTATTTGTGTTAATGTTTTTACCTTTATTTTTATTTTTTTATCAGATTTTATGCCAGTAAATATTATCTACTTCATATGTCTTTAAGCTGAGAATGTGGCTGCATGAATGTTTGTTCTGTTGGCTGTTAAGCTGTTTGAGATGATGTCATTTGTATATAAGTTATTCTGTCCCCATTCATGTTTGTCTGAAGAAGAGGTATGGTATTACCGTGAAAGCGCTAACTTTCTTTCTCTGCAATAAAGTTTTTTGTTACGATTACTTGCTGGTTCATCAAGTTTTTGGATTTAGCTGCATATTGAGCTGTCTTCTGCCTGCTTTGGGGAATTTTACAGTTTTACAGTTTCGTTTGGTTGCTGCAGTTGGATTTTTTATTGTTAAAACATGAACAAAATCGAATAAAACTTAATAAAGAATATTTTAGAAAACTTAAATTAATCCTGAAAACAGCATTGACATCTAGGAACAAAATTCAGGCTATAAACCAATTCGCTCTTCCTGTCTTAACTTACAGTTTTGGAGTGATTGACTGACCCCAAAAGGTACTGGATATATTAGACAGGAAAACAAGAAGGATGCTTCATGCTCACCAGATGATTTATAAAAATCAGTGCATACCAAGATTATATATATTCCCTGTTCCGAAGGAGGTATGGGCCTCCTTGAAATTGATTACATGTATAGATCCGCAATCATGGGACTGTATAGATATGTGCTGACCTCACAAGACCCAAACATACTGAAAGTTTTGAAACATGAGGAGAATAAATCTAAGATGACTTCCCTTCTTAGTCTAGCAGAAGCATACTGGTGTCAAGCGGGAATTGAAATCAAACCAGAAGTAGATAAAAATAGGGTGGGAACTGAATGTGCCAAAAAAAAAAAACCCAAAACAAATGAAAGAATATAAGGTGAAGGATCAGATGAGAAGGCAAGAAATGCGGAAAATGCATAAATATAGTTGCAAGTATAAAAAACTCCTGGAAGAACCTCATGTTGATCAGGACTGAATGCAGGAATTGTTAAGGAGAGGTGAATTCAGACAAAAAGGTGAAAGGTTAATATTGGCGGCCAAGATAATGGGCTACATACACGTTGGTTTACAAAGTCCATTGAACATGTGGGAGAAACAGACAAATGTAGGTTTTGTAAAACAGAAATGGAAACCGTTGCACACCTTGTTGCAATATACTAATGGCAGAAGGGCTATATACTGAAAGGCATAATAATGTGGCAAGACTGTTGCACTGGGGATTGAGAAAACATAATATTGAAGTAGCTGAAAAACACTGGAAACATGAGCCACAAAGCATCATAGAAAAGGATGAAGTCTATATCAGATGGGATCACCCATTACCAAAAGTTCAAAAGACAGATGCGAGAAAACCAGATATAGTGGTCCATGAAAAGAAGACAAAAGTACCATTGATCATTGAAATTGCTACACCCAGTGACTACAGTGTCTTGCATACAGAGATATACAAAGTCATAAAATGTCAGGATTTGCAGGCAGAAATGAGAGCAATGTGGAAGAAAGATACCCAGAGAGTTCCAATAGTAATGGGTCTTATAAAAAATAATCTACAGTCGTATTTAGGTATGTTACCAATACATGTAACTCCATACGAATTGCAGAAGGAGTCATTGCTGGGCACATTGCGGGTGCTTCAATGGGCAGTTCTGGCTGACATCAAAGAATGAAACAATACTAATTTCTTGAACTTTAATCATACTTTGACTTAGGAATGGGGTCCATTCCTGTCATGGTATTAGAAACCCAAAAGATTTGGAGAAATTAAAAAAAATACTATATTCATAAAGTAGCAGATAGTATTCTAAGAACTAAGCCAACATAATAATGGAGAAAGGAGATTTTGCCAGTAGGAATGACTGCAATTAGGAGTACAGAGAACAGGCAAGTGGGGCTGGAATTTACTGGAGAAAACTGGCAAAGGAGCCAATGTATTAGAAGCAAATAACTAGAGAAGGAAAGTTAATAGAATGAGAAGAGGCAGAGAAGACATTTGGACTACATGCTAGACACTGCCTCCCCTAACAGGGATTGATATCAAAATATAGGCAATGAGAAAAGGACAGGGGAATCCTAAGTGAAAGACCTACTCTGGTAAAGTTTTAAGCTGAATCTAGATCAAAAGCTGCTGTTACAAAAAGGATAATTAGTAGGGCAAATAAAATATTGCACAATAACTATAGAAGTCAATCATGAGAGGTTAGAAAAGATTGGAATGAGAGACTGAATAAGAAATTCACAAGGAAAGAATCTGAGGACAAATGGGGACTGGAACTTGATTTGTATTGCTCCCAGATATGCAACAAATTCTAGAAGATTTAGAATTTTTGCTTGGAACTGTTTGCATATATATCTTTATACTCCAAGCAGACTCCATAGAGTTTTTCCTCAGGTAGATGCCAAATGTTGGATGAGAGATGGTGAAGAAAGAGGTATGTGGAGACATATGATCTGATGTTGTAAATCTTTGTTTATTCATTAGCATTAGGACCTCTGTTCCATCCTCAGAACTGATACGGCTGTTTCCAAGCTCGTGCCAACCAAAAACTCTCAGCTAAGACCTACCCATAATGCCCCTCTCCTAGTTACTCCAGATCTTGTTTGCCGCATTCCTAGTCAGACATGCTAGCCATCTCTCTCAAAGCTAAGTAGAAAATTGTTAATTTTAAGACAGTTTCTTTTCAAAATTATTTAATTTTAGTCAAGTTGGCCTTTTCTCACTGTCACCTATAACTTGAGCCTATTTCCTACCCTTTTCCTTGGTAATTTAATTTTTTACCTTCACTGGTACTGTTCCTCTCTCCTGCTTTGACAGGCCTTTCCTTTTTATTAGTGGTATTTTCTTTTTTTTTAAATAACATCATTGGTATTTTCTCCCTTAATTTTTCTATAGGATAGCCTTGTTGTCTTACTATGTCAGACAAAGCTAAGTTGGGATTTAAACAGTGTAACAAGTGTGGATGTAAGATGCCTAACTCAGATACACATGTTCGTTGTGTCTGTTGTTTGGGCGTGGATCATGTTAAAGCTGACTGTGATATTTGTGCTAGTTTTAGTAATTGTACACTAGCAGAATGTAAAAATAAACATCTTAAAAAGACTCCTTTTTCAGAGGTTCTGTCTGGGTCGAAGATCTCACCCCATCCAAAGACCAAAAAACATAAGGAAAAACGGATTACTCAAGACACCTTTTTCAGAGGCTCTATCTAGGTCGGAGGTCTCACCCCCTCCAAAGACCAAAAAACATAAAGAAAAAACGGATTACTCAAGACACCTTTTTTATAGGCTCTGTCTGGGTCGGAGGTCTCACCTCCTCCAAAAAAAAAAAAAAAACATAAGGACAAATGGAGTCACTTGGTTCCTGCATCACTGTCAGTTAGGGAACCGAGTTGGCTCTGTGCTTTGTCGGCGCCCTCAGCACAGACCTCTTCAACACCAGGCTCTGTGTCTTCTCCCTTGGTGCTCTCCATGATATTCACCCCTATTTCACTTCCAATCTCAGCACAACTGACTTCGGTGCCATCCTTGGATCCATCAGCTCTGATGACTGTACCTGCTTCGGTACCATCCACGGCCATGGTGCTGACAATTTCTTTGGCTCCATCAGCTCCAAAACTCGAATACCTACCAAGAACAAGATACTTCCACTCCGGTGCATACTGTCTCAGTTCTGACAGCAGTGTTTTCCCTGTTGGCACTGTCCACCCTTGCTGCATTGGCTCCGGTGAAACTGATGCTCTCCCGAAGCAGTGCTTGGACCATATGTACCTTGGTACCTAGCCCGGCACCTATTTTTTCACTGGCACTGTCTATGTCCACAGCTCAGATGGCTTCCAGTTCTCTCGGAGATCCTTACCTGGGGGTGAACTCCTCACGGTGAGGTGTGACCCCGGTTCTGAGGTTGTCCCTCCCAGTTCCGGACTCTCCTCCCTCCTCAGGTGGGCCTGCTGTACAAGTAGTGGACTCACAGTCAGCACCAATGATATCAGTATCAAAACCCTCCCCTAGCATGCACCTTTCCCAACCCTCTAATTTGGGACCCCAGGCACAGGAGTCACAAGAACCCTCTTTGAAGGGAACCACTTCTCCAGAGTCCTCCTCAGAAGATCCCACTGGGGAGCCACCCTGGAAGAAATGGTGCAAGAGGAAGTACCTTGATTCACCGGAGGAATCTATCACCAAAGACACTGATTGTGATGAGGGGGAAGGGTCCCCATGGTCTTCCCCAGATGACATCTCATTCGGAGACATTCTCGAAATACTCAAGTAGTGGGGAGACTGGAAGTCCTATAACCCTTCTTCTGAGGAATCGATGTTCCTGCAGGCCTTCCATGCCTGGCTATGTACTTCCTGGGTGACTCCACTGGCAGATGACCTTGTTAAAATCATTGTGCAGTGTGCCTGGAAGGCCCCGGACAAAGTAGAACCTGTTCTTCAGAGGCTAGACAAAAAATTTTCTCTACACCTGAAAACCAGCCCCACTGGTCCGAACAGTTGACAGTTGATTCTATGGTCATGGCAGTGGCCACCAAGATGGAATTAGCAGAAAATAGTTTCACCGTCCATCCTCCAAACAGAGAGTCTTGGACCATGGACAGACTAGGGACAGCGACATTCGCCGTTCGGTCGCTGTTCTATCTGGCACACTTTACTCGCCTACAAAGAGACCTAATTTCTGAAATGTCTCCCTCTTTGGTGGGGTACTGCCTGATGAGGTGCGTGATACTGTCACCTCACAGCTAGCTACCCTTGAATCCATCTCAAACTCCTTTATGCTTTTGATATCTCATCCACCAAGGGGGCAGCTCGAGCTGCCGCATCAGGCATTGTTATGAGACATAATGCTTGGATGTGGTTGTGTGACTTCGCAGACCCCCTTAAATCATCCTTCATCAATGCACCTGTCGACGAATCTGCACTTTTTGGACCTAAAGTAGGAGACACACTTATACATAGTGAGAAAGATGGAAAGACCTTGTCTGCTGTGGGAATACGCTTTTCCACCCCCCAGAGGTCCTACTGCAAGAACTAGAAGGGAGGAAAAATGTGGTTCAAGAAATCCCAAGGACCTTTTCATGACACTCGTGGTGAACAATCCCCTCGGGGCAGAGAGGACAACTCATATGGAAGGCATCCCTTTCAGGGTAGAGGGGGTCCGCGTAACCAGGGCACTAGAGATTCTTTCTCTGGCAGACCCTATCAGTGCTCCTGAGCAGCGGACCGATTGCTTTCCTCTGGAAGCAGTCTGGGGTCGTTTTTCTCTGCATCTACCAGCCTGGCATCTTATTACTACCGATGTTTGGGTGCAGAGAATAATAACCAGAGGCTACCAAATACCATTCGATTTAACTCCCATCCCCGATGTACCACCCAATCAGAGGGAATTAGCAGCCTTAGAAATAGAAAAGCTGATAAGGAAAAGAGTCATCCAACCAGTACCACCAGACCAGACAGGATCCAGGTTTTACTCGAGGTTCTTTTTAGTGCCAAAAAAGACAGGGGACTGGAGACCAATCCTGGATCTCAGCCTATTGAACAGATTTATCAAACTTCAAAATTTCCAGATGGTCATGATACAGTCCATTCTTCCCTTCCTAGGGAGGGATAATTGGATGTGCCCTATAGACCTTCCAGGATGTGTACTGCCACATAAAGATGGATCACCGCTCCCGGAGGTTTCTCTGCTCCTGGCTGGAAGCCAATCACTACCAGTTCAGGACACTGCCATTCGGTCTCTCGACAGCCCCTCGAGTGTTCACCAAATGTATGGCAGTTGTGGTAGCTCATCTTTGACTACAAGGATTTCAGGTGTTTCCCTATCTAGGCGATTGGCTCCTTACCGCTTCAACCAGGAATCTTCTTACACTCCAGGTCTCACTCTCCGCTTGAGGATTACAATCAACAAGGACAAATCTCAATGTCTCCAACAAAGACACTGGAATTCATTGGAGTGGTCTTCAACACAACATCCTGTCAAGCTTCTCTCCCCCCTCACAGGTTTTCGAACATAACACAATAAATCCAAGACCTTCTTCTCAGACCTATGTACCAGCACATCTTGTACTGCAACTCTTAGGCTCCATGGCGGCTGCCATTACATTGGTACCACTGGCGAGACTGCACATAAGAATCCTACAGTGGCTCCTTTCCGCACAATGGTCATTGCTAATTTACCCACTCGAACCCGTTATGTCTTTCAAATCATTGCAAGGAAGAAATGTTATGGTGGATGAACCCACAAACGAATCTTTGGTGTTGACCATTCTGTCTTCCCCAGCCAATGGCCACGGTGACCACAGATGCTTCCCTGTTAGGGTGGGGGGGGGCATTTCCAGGGAAAGACTGTCCAAGGTACCTGGTCCCCCATGGAGGCCAATTTGCACATAAATGTCCTGGAACTGAAGGCAGTTCTCCTAGCATTGCAAGCATTCCATGTGTCCCTACCCTCTGGGACCATTGCAATTCAGTCAGACAATGTGTCATTCATCTGGTATATCAACAAGCAAGGCAGAACCAGGTCTTAGCCCCTGTGTTGGGAAGTCATGAGGATTTGGCACTGGGTGATAGCTTCCAACCACTTCCTTATAGCAACACACATTCCTGGGAGTTCCAAACTTATTGCAGACAATCTGAGCAGGAACATCCTGATGCCTCATGAGTGGTCCCTCAACCCTATAACAGCTGATCAGATCTTCCAACACTGGGACAAGCCTTGCTGCAACCTTTTTGCTTCCCCCCTAAAACTACAAATGCAGAAGCTACTTTGCTCTGATCCCCCCTCAGGAGAAACCACCAAGGGATGCTCTAACGCAAGATTGGCCACCAGGTCTTCCCTATGGGCTCATCTGACTCACAGTCCATGGATCCTGGATCATTCCCAAGACCAGTTATCTCATCCTCAGACTGATTCATCCGAACCTGCACAGTCTCAAGCTAACAGTTTGGTTCCTTCACTTCCAATGATTGCCAGGCTGCCTGACATCCCATCTCCTGTTTGTGAAATTCTTATGGCTTCACACAAACCTTCCACTAGGAAAGTTTATTCTAGTAAATGGACTAGGTTCTCTATTTGGGCCAAATATCATAACTTATACCCTTTCTCTATGCCTATTCAAAAGATCCTACAATACCTGACTACTGTTTTGCATGCAGGAGCCTCAGCTTCGACGATCACTGTACATTTAACAGCTATCGCCAATTTTCATAATGATCTTGATAATTCTTCAATTATGTCACACTGCCTATGCAAGACCTTTTTGAAAGGAGTATTACATGTTAAACCTCCGGTCAAGCCTCCCTTAGAACCCTGGGACTTGACTTTGGTACTTCAGTCCCTCACAGGTTCTCCTTTCGAGCCTTTTGATTCATGTGATTTGCAATTTATGTCATGGAAAACCTTACATCTAGTAGCACTTACCTCAGCGGGAAGAGTATCTGAGCTGCAGGCTTTGAGTGTCAAGAGTCCTTACTTGAAATTCCACATGGATAGGGTGTCCCATCGTACTGATCCTTCTTTCTTGCCCAAGGTAATTTCTGGCTTTTCCATTAACCAATCTATTGACCTGATGGTTTTCTTCCCTCAGCATTCTAACAGAGGGGAGTACCTTTCGCACACCCTTGATGAGCTTCATTGTTATTTGGACAGGACTAAATGTTTCAGGAAAACAGATCAATTGTTTGTGGCCTTTGCAGGACCCAGATTGGGTAAACCTGTTTCCAAAGTGACTTTATCCTCCTGGCTTAGAAACGTCATTACCTTTATCTACCAGCAGAATAAGCTATCCTTACCTTCCAGAATAAAGGCTCATTCTATCAGATCTATGGCTACTTCTATAGCATTTCATTCCAGAGCCTCTATGGAAGATATCTGCACAGCAGCCACTTGGGCAAGACCTCATACCTTTATATCTCATTACAAATTGGATTTGGCCTCCAGAGGATGAGCATTTTTGGTTCTATGGTGCTCAGGAATATCATTCCTTAGGGCCATCCAGGACTCAAGTAGCTGGGGACTCAGTCCTAATGGTAATGAATAAACAAAGATTTACAACATCAGATAAAGAAGTTATGTCTCCATAATGTTCCATCTGTGTTGTAGATCTTTGTTCATTCATTACTTCCCACCCTCCTTCCCCCTGCTTGGACTCCTAGTGGAATTTAGGAACTCCTAGTTACGGTATTTGCTCAGACAGAGCCTCCTACTATTTTTTTCTATTACTACATCTATTATCTAAGGGTGGGCAAACTCGATCCGAAGTAACTAGGAGAGGGGCATTATGGGTAGGTCTTAGCTGAGAGTTTTTGGCTGGTGCGAGCTTGGAAACAGCTGTATCAGTTCCGAGGACAGAACCAAGGTTCTAATGGTAATGAATGAACAAAGATCTGCAACACAGATGTATCGTTATGGTAAGACATAACTTCTGTTTTTGGGAGTTTAATGAGTTGTTAAACTTTATGCCACGGTGGTGCAGCGGTAGCGTTGCTGCCTCACAGCAAGAGGTTCTCCCGTTCAATTCTCTGCTGGAGTGCAGGGAGTGCCTTCTGTGTGGAGTCTGCATGTCTTCCCCATGGTTGGGTGGCATTTGAAAGACATGCGTAAATGGGTGTGCCTTCATTGAAGGCTGGACGTCGAGCTGGCACCTCAGCGTTCGTGAAAATCTACTGCCAATCATTAGCGGACCGGAGTTCCGCTGTGGCGACCCCTAACCGGGAAATGCCGAAAGACAAACAATGAGTTGTTAGACTTCAAAAATTCCCTACAGAGTACTCTGTCAGAAATATTGGGTGAACAAATGGGTATAAGTAAGGAAATTATATTTTTGAGCTGGAATACAGAATCCAAATTTCTTACACATAATAAGGCCTTGTTAATTTTAATTCTAGTGGCTACCAAAAAATAATTACTAGAAAATGGAAATCAAAATCTAAACCAACTGTATTTGAAGTACTGACCATAGTAGCAGAGGTAAAAGAACTGGAAGAGGGATCCTTTAAAAAGGTAGATGCAAGTTATATAGAAAAAAATGGAAACTGTAACAATACATGCAGAATTCTGTTTTAGAGGGGAATAAAGTTTATAGGGAAGGCAGGAATTGAGCAATTTATGTAATGTTGGACTGATGATAGTTGTACAAAAGAATATATGTGATGTTTAATGTTTGCAACTAGGAATATGTTAATATGGTTTGTTTTCTTTTATATAAGTGTATGTTTACTTGAGTCTTAAATGATAAATCAGTAAAGGTGTTACAAAAAAAAAAAAAAAACAAGTAGGGTTCCTTCCATCTGGGACTGAGTGAGTGTCTTCAGAAATTAACTTTAATGTAGACAAAATATCCAGGCTACAGTTCATGATTTTCTTGTTCTATAGGTTGTTGCATTGCAAACGCAACACACTTATGATACTTCTGTAAAACAAAACAAAGAGATTTGCAATACAAGAAAACAGATTCATCAATATCCTGCAATTCCAAATTATTGAGGAGGAGTGTAGCAGGCATTCTTATGAGTCTACCCACAAAAATTTCATGAGGGGGTAATCCTCTAGTGGTACTAACAGAACTTCTCATACTGAATAAAAGAAAGGGTAAAGTTTCTGTCCATTTAAGACCAGTCTCCTCACAAACTTTAGCTAATTGTGTCTTAATAGTTTGGTAACTTTTTCCACTATCCCTAAGGCTTGCGGCCTAGGGATAATGAAACTGCAATTTCATATTCAAAGTTTTGCAAATCTGCTGAAGTACTTGACGAGTGAAATGAATGCCCTGATCTGATTAAATGCAGCAATGGACCCTCAATATTGGGATGAGGTCCATAAATGACCTTTTGGCTACTGTCTTTGCAGCATTCTTTATGCAAGGATATGCTCTACCCATCCAGTAAAAATGCCAACTACAACCAATTTGTATTTAAACTTATGTACTTGGGGAAGTTCAGTAAAGTCCCTTGTATAGACAGAATGGTCTCCAAGGCTTTTTTTCAGCATCTGAATAGATGCAGGTACAGATTTAGATAAATTGTTTTCTAAGCAAACTTCAAACATATTTACAAAATATTGAGTGATTTCTGAAAGGTGATGGGCATACCAGTCATTGGAAATCTGTTTCATTAAAGCAATTTTGTCCAAATGAAAAGGTAAATGGTAGGCTTTGACCAACTCAGTAAATACATTTTGTGGGACAACCAGTCATCCATCTGGGTGGTGCCACAAAAGTTCCGGATACTGTCTGTAGCCATCATTTAGCAGCCTCATTCTTTTAGAGTCCTCTGTCTGATTCTGAAAATATACCAACTCCTAAAAAAAATCTGTTAGTTTTATTCATTTGCTGCAAAAATAAAGCCTGGATAAGACAATGCAGCCTGTCTTGCCTCCATATCTGCAAAATTATTCTCCTTAATTATAAAGGAATCTTCATTTTTATGTGTGGCACACATAATCACAGCTACCTTTCTTGGCAATAATAAAGCATCTAATAAATCATTAACAAAAAATGCATTTTAATAACAGTTTCTGCTGAAGTCAAATAACCTCATTCTTTCCAAAGTATCCCAAAATCATGAACTACTCCATAAGGATAATGTGAATCTGTGAACATTTTAATGGCTTGATCTTTGCCAGCCTTACAGGCTTCAGTAATAGCTACAAGTCTGATCCAACAAGGGAAACAACGGAGGTTCCTGCTCATGGCTTTCCTAATGGTTTTGTTGCCACACTGGTGGCTGTAAGGAGTGTTTTATATGGAAGAATTTCTCTCAGCCTGCTGTGGTATCTGAACATTTTGCAAACTTGTTTGCTGTACAGACATGGGACATTCATTTCACAAATTCCCAGAATGACCACAATTAAAACAAGTATTTTAATGTGTTATACCTGTTAATGATTGTGGTAATGCAGGGGAATAATACTTTTGCTGATATTGTTCTGGGGGGGTTGTGTTTGGAAAATGAAAATCTACCTCTTCCTCCATGATTTCTTTTTTCCCCTTCCCCATTCCCGTAAATTGGTATCAAACTGTTGGAGCTAAATGTCAACTAGCTTTTTCTTTTGTTCTTTTTCTTCCCTAAGTATACTGTCTGCCACATATTGTGCTTAAGTCACAATTTCATGAATGCTCAAACTTTGTCAGTTTAAACAAACCTTTCTAATTTGATCTGCTGTGGAAGGTAACAACCCTTCTACCAAAGCTGCTGACAACCCACTGAATGTAGGTTCTGGATGTCAGAAGACTTCAAAAACATCCATCATGCATTAGAAATAAGCATAAATAGATTAATTTTCCTTTTGCAAAATAGCTTTAATTCTTGCCCAGTTAGAGGCTGGGGAGCATACTGTGGTAATGGCTCTTAACAAGTTGTACCTAGTGGTCAACAAGGTCCCCTTTGTGTATTTTGAGATATTATTGCTTATATTCGATTTTTTCATATTTTTCTGGAAATGTTAGGGGAAATTGAGGCTTTTAATACTGCTCTCAAATCTTCAATAGTTGGATTTTGTAGTTGTATATGTCCTTCCAAGATCTTTGCATATTTAGCTGAATGTGTCCAAATAGGAAAGAGAGACTCCACAATAGTTTGAAAATCCACTGTAGTCCAGGGAAGCACTACTGTTATGGTAGGTTCAGCCTTGGTATCTCTACTGTTGCTGGATTGGGTACTTCTCACAAGGGATGTAATTATGTAGGAGGTGTATCAAAATCAGTGGAAAAATCAGAATCTGTTTCTTCCTCTGCATTTTGTTTGGCAGATGGTGTCCATTGATATTGCACTCCATCTATAACGATCAGAAACTGGGTAATAATTTGCTTAATCTTTTTCAAAGTGTTAGTTTTTGGTGAAGACCTTTTATTAGTAAATCTTTTCAAGTTTTAAATATGCTTAGCAGTAGTTCTGTATTTACGTTTCTGATGCATTTGTTTCCCTTTATCAGCTATTCACGTTAATATATGTTCACATGGTGTTACAGTAGGTACTGAATGTCACTGTTGATGGAATATCCTGTTATAAACCCACCCAGAGAAAATATTAGAAGTGCTGGAAATAACTTGGGCTGTATCTGGGGAAGTGGTAGTTGTTTCTTCCATATTCACCTCCACCCACCCTCTCAGAGAGGGAGAACTATCTTCAGTCAAAGGAAGGTCATAAGGTGGAGGGGGTGTAGACAGGAATAGAGACGAGTCATCATCTGATGAGTCTGACAGCATAACTGATAACTTTTTTAATTGTCTCAATGGATACCTACATACCTCAGGAATGGGATTTTTTCATCTGAATATTTTTGTAATGAGTCTACTTTTCTATTAGCTGCTTGTAGCTGTGATTTTAATCTTGCTGATTATATTTTAGACTTTAACTAAATATTCCTTTTCCTTATTTTATCTTCTTCTCACCAGTCATTAAAAGCTGACCAAGAGGTGACTGATATCTTATTAACCTTTTAAGTTTATTTTTTAGATTTTCTAAAAATTTTTTCAGAAGTAACTTTTATGGAAACTATAAAGTGATATAATTTTTAGTGAGCTCAGACCATTATACCAAATAACTACAGCTGTCCCTTCCATATTTATTAAACATATACCTGCCTGGACTTCCATACTCTGGCTCGTTTAAACCACTTGTACTGGCGCCCATTATAAAAACACACTCTCATACCAAAGGGATAGATCTGTGACTATAATTATAAATTCACTCACATTCTGGAATACTCTCTGCTCCTTTTCTTTATATTGACTATACCCCGGTCTTGCACCTGAGAAATATACTCTGTCCTTGTGACAAGGATAGTATGGCCTTGTATTTATTGATTAGACCCTGCTAGCGCACAATGAAATAAATTATATGCTGTTAGTAAAGTTCATTGCACATACATACAATTTTCCAGACACAGGCAATTTACCCACTCACATACAATTAAATCTAATGGAGAAGTTATTAGTAAAGCTTACCTGCAGAAACTTTAAACTCTGCCGATACAAAAGAAAGAAATTATATAATGGTTCATCAGAAACCTGCCTAATAGAAAACCTGTCACAATGGGCCCAGATACAATTTCAAATGCAACAACACACAAAAGGCTTGGAAGTCCGAGTATACATAGCAACAAACTGTTAAGGTACCCAATAACTTTTGCACAACACAGTTCCACAGAGAATACCAATCTCCTTTATGGTAAAGAAAGGCATGTATATGGGAGACTAGGAAATCAAGGTCCTGTCTCCTCAAACAGCAGAATCATACATTCTTTATGTCTTTTCTAATTAAAAGCAAGATTATTGTAACAATCTTAGAACAGCCACTAACCAATTAAAAATGAACACAACATTATTTCTGCTAACTAAGATCTCCTGACTCTATGTTTATGACATTCTACATTAGGCATGTATTCCAAATTCCATGTAAGAACTTTCTACAAAAAACAGAACTTTCTACACTTTTGCTATACTAGCATTTCACATATTTGGCAGGAAATAAATCATCAGATACATACTGAAAAACACTCAAAAATCCATGTTTAAAAGAAAGCATATTAAAATAAAATGCACATGCAAACATTTTTCCTTCTCTGTATGCCTTACCCTTTACAATAGATATTCCGTCTACTATTTCATATAATCTATAACAACTTGAGGTTTCTTTCCATTTACCAAGCCATATCCTATCTACTTCTTTATATTTAACTAATTCCATTAGTAATGACTTATTCTAGCCAATCCCAACTTGTACCCACCTCTAAATACAAATACATTATCTCTTCTTGAGCCACTTTCTACAGCTTGAGCTTGTACATTTTTCCTTCAGGGTAACTTGCAGAATTCATTATAAATCTAATTTATTACACTGCTGATTGTTGCATTATAAACAATTGTTGTATTATTAACAATTTGGGTCTCATTAGAACATACTTTAATATTGCTTGTTAATTTTTTTTTTTTTTTGCAGTGCACATTCACTTCAGTAAGCATGAAAACATTTTAGATCCCCTGCAACACTTGTAACCTTTGCTCATGTGCCATTCATGTATTGTATGTAGGCCCTCTGCTTATTCCTTTGTAACCATGCTATCTGCATATAATATGGTCTGTAAAACTGGTCTACATCTTACTTTTTGCAGCATATTTGTTCTTTGAGCTGGACTGTGACTGAAATGTGCCCTTCTGAATTATCCAGGTAAACAAAAATAACTACATCTGTGCAAGTATAGATTATAACCTTATCTAAATGAGTAGTATAATTTACAATGTGCAGGATTTGCTTAATATTTTAACTGTTTGCAGGACTAGTATCTGAACAATAGTTTAACTAACCTTCCAAATCTGATATGGTTTTACAATTACTGTACAAGTTATCATTGCCTTGATTTTGACTATCACCATTCAGATTAGCAGCCTTTATGTCTCTTGGCTGAAGCAGCTTCTACAAGGAATTTGACATTGATTCAGGATAGGTTGTGACAGCTGAAGTCAGTTCAACTGAAGAAGGCTTCACAATTACCTCTGGCATGCTATGATTAACAGCTGAAGATTAACCTGGAACCATTTCTGGTAGCTGTTTTTCCTAGCTGCTTTTTGTCCCCATGTGCGCCAACCATTGATCTACCCAGTCAGACATGCCCATTTCCCTACCCAGGAATTTCACCCAGGATCAGAGTAAGAGCTGTTTTATGGGGATGTTGTCCAGGCAAAAATGAGGGAAATTTATGCATCTACCTCTACCCCTACATCTAGCAGCATCACCAAAGAGTTGGGTGTCCCCCAACACAGCCAGAGATATTCGGCTGTACCTCCCCAGATTGGGGCACGAGAGACCTATCCTTTTAATCTGGCTGTGATCAAAGGTACTCTCCAGCTTGATGAATTTGGTGAATGTCCCAGACTGGGGCCCAAAGGGCAGCCTAATACAGTGCCCTTCCCTGACATGTATGTGCTTTTAAACACACACACACACACACACACACACACACACACACACACACACACACACACACACACACACACACACACACACACACACACACACACACAGTGAGGGCTACTCTCACCAGCTTGAAATTCCAAGCCTCCATATCCCATTTCTGTCCCATCAGCCACTTTCATGCAAGCTTTTACTTATGTCCACATATGCGGTTATCTAGCTTGACCAGCAACCACCACTTTCTCCCTCCAGAATGGGCAAGCCAATCATGATGCTCACTCCCATCCTTTCCACTTGTCTGTTTCAGTATCTAAGCTGCTACTGGAATTTGGGGTTTCTAGTGTGTAGTCAGTAGGGGCATTTCTGGCAGCTTTGACAACTGTATGATTTCTTCTGTGGAGTAGCATATCTTTTCTGCTAAAAGTATATGATTGTTATTGGGTATGATGGACAGCATCAATGTCTTGGATTGACATGAGACCCAGTTTTTGACTGGAATCATTCTAACTCTCTCTTTCCTTCCTTTAGACTAGAAAGATATTTTGGCTGTCTTGATAGGTTGATAGGTATGTACTAGCGTAGCTAACTTTGTGAGCCATTTAAAGCCTAGCCAATTTCCCTTAGTGAGAATAAAACGTTGTCCTTTTTGTCTGAGGTAAACATCTTACCCATTATGCCAACCCCCAACCCATATCTTGTTGTAAAATAGTTCCTAATTCAGTTGCCTTTTCTGCAGCAGTTCCAGTGCTGATTATCTGTTTCTGCTACTAACAAATAAGCAAGTAACTTGGTCCTTAATCTCCTACTCATTAATAATTACACTGGTAAAAATTTTGTACACTCAAACGATAGGCATCTGTAGAATGTTTTCCACAGTTTAGATCATTTTCTATGCTTCAGCATTTAACTACATAGACTTGAGGGTATGCGTTGGGATATTTCAAATATTTGTTCACAGAGAACAAAATTAGTTGAGATTGTTTGTACTAGAACAAATTAACTCCTAATTTCAAACATAGCAATGAAGGAGTTTCATACTGAATTAATTTATTTTTTATTTTGATTGCTAAGCATGCCACACAATCCATTGTTTTGAATCATCTGCTCAGTTTGTACTAATATATTAAGCCAATACTTGATATTAAGTGCTATGTTTTTGTGTTTTGTTATAACAAGATGCAACTCCTGATATCAGAGTATAGGCAAAGAGAAATAAATAGGGGGGTCCTAAATGAAAGTCCAGCACTGGTAGTTTTTAATAGAATCTAGAACAGAAGCTGCAGTTAAAAAAGGAATAATTAGTAAAGCATATAAAATATTGCATAATTACAAGAATCAACCAGAGGAGCTTAGAAAAGATTGGGAAGAGAGACTGGATAAGCAATTCACAAATAGACAATGGGGAGATATATATGTATATTTCCAAATATACAACAAAGTCTAGAAGATTCAGGATCTTTGTCTGGAAGTGTTTACATAGGTATTTTTATACCCAAGTAGACTCCAAAGAATTTTTCCTCAGGTGGATAGCAAATTTTGGAGGTGTGACTGGCAAGAATTGGTGGCTGGGGGTATATGTTTTGGACGTGTAATGAGCAGGCAGACTTTAGGGATTCCCTGAAGACTGCTCTGTCAGAGATGCTGGGTGAGTGGATTGGATTGATTAGGGAGATGATTTTTGTGAGCTATGATACAGAATCATAATCGCCTAGACATATTAAAGCTTTGCTGAGTCTAATTATGGTGGCTGACAAAAAGCAATTACTAGAAAATGGAAATCAAAATCTAGACCAACTTTACTAGAAGTAGTGACTATAGAAACAGAGATAAAACAACTGGAATTGGGATCTTTATAAAAGGGAAGGAGCAAACTACATAGGAAAAATGGGAGTTGTGGGAACAATATATGCAGAGAAGGTACAAGGTTTAAGAGGCAGGATTTGAATGAACCATATAATGCTTAACTGACAACGATGGAATAGATTTTAAGTGAGGTATAATGTCTGCAACTACAGTTGTTTCAATGGTGTATGTGATGTATAATGTTTGCAACTAAAGTGGTGACATTTAGGTTGATTTTCATGTATATAAATGTAAGATTGCCTATGTTATATGTGATAATTTAATAAAGATGTTTGTTAAAAAATAAAGATGCAACTCCTGCAGCTTCAGCAACATTTTATTATGCAGTTAATTAGGGGTAATTACCATATTACTTTTGACATTTAGTCCTAGAATGCATTCTAGTTTGCCTGTACTTTACCTCTTCCAATCACCCTCTCATGCTGACAAAATGTAGAAGTTTCAATTCTGCTATCTCTAATAGGAGTCTTAAATTCTTGAGACTTCTCATCAATCACTGGCAGTTGTGTTATTATCCATACTACTGCTAATTTTTCATTTAGCTAAATCTTTTTACATTCATTGAGATATGCCATTGTGAGAATTTCTACAGTGAGCATAGGCATCTGTGTTTTATACTGTACTTGAAAGTTGTACATCTTTAATGGTAAAATATTCACTGTAATTATGCTGGATGTTTTTTTTTTGCTTTCCCCACTTCAGCACTCTACCCATTGGCTCCAGTATCTGCACCCAGTAGGTCCATTAATTCCAGAGAACACTGAGTATTATTGGGCTAGGCAACAGCCCTATAGCCCATGGTGGTAGGGAATGAGCCAGGAGAGGGTACTATACCTTTCATCTGTTGCTGATTTTGCAGAATACCCCTCATTTTACCTAATGTTTTTATCCTGTCCATCAATCTATCCACAACCCATTTATTCCCATTTTTGCACATGCAGACAAGGTATCACTTCAACAGTGATTTTATCCTGTCTGGTTGTCCCACAAAGAATCTTTGATTTTCTGATAAATCAGTGAGGAACGCAGTCAGTCAGTAGTATCAGGCATTACATTTTCACACTTATTGTTGTGTCTTTCGGCTTTTCCCGGTTAGGGGTTGCCACAGCGGAACTCCGGTCCACTAATGATTGGCAGTAGATTTTTACATGCCGAGTTGCCGGCCCTGACGCACAACCTTCAACGAAGGTACGCCCATTCACGCATGTCTCCACACAGAAGACGCTCTAGCTGAGAATAGAACAGGACAACGTCTTACTGTGAAGCGACAACGCTACCGCAGCACCACCATCGCAGTTACATTATAGTTTAGAAAATGCATATTGATGCAAACCTGTTGTTCTATTAACGTTTTTTAAGTGAATTAAAGTAATATTTAAAATCTGTCCCAGATTTTGGGCCATTGCCCTCCCTTTGTTTTTGGTGTTGTCCAGACTTTTTGAGCAAAGAAGTGAGCAATAGAGTTGTGTAAGTAAACTTACCATAACAATAGATATTTGAAGGATCACTGCTGCAGTAGACTAAAATATAGGGGTTATAGCCTGCAAGGATATGACAGCCAGCTGGCTTCTAAAGCTTCAGGGCACCTTCCATGCACCCAAACAATAAGTCAACTTGAGATGAGCTTACTAAAAAGACAGATTTGGGTGCCAAGCCCTTCAGAGCTTTCATGCCACCAGAGAGAAGGAAGCTGATCGTGAGCGGACAGTTTAGGAATAACAAAAAAGTACAGTTGTGTAAGTCAAAACTTAACATAACAGTATATGCTTGAATGATCACTGCTGCAGTAGCCTTAGGTATATGAGTTATACCCTGCCAAGAATATAACAGCCAGTCAGCTTCCAAAGCTTAGGGCACCTTCCATGTGCCCAAACTGTCAGGCAGCATGAGCTGAGCTGACTAAAATACATGTTTGAGTGTGAAGCCCTTCAAAGCTTTTCTGCTAGCAGACAGTGGCTGAGCCAGCATGGACAGTGCTCAGAATAACAAAAAATAAATAAATAAATGTCCATACCGTGGCATAAAAACATATCAAAATGCGGTGGCCTAATGGTTAAGGTGTTTGTCTTACAAACACAAGATGCAGGGTTTTAGTCTCACAAGGGATAATTGGCTAGGCTTAAAATGACCCACAAGGGCAATTAGCCTAGTACTAATCTATAAACCTATAAACCTATAAAATACAAGGGGAATGGAGGGATAGAGTGGCTACTGGAGTATAACAAAATGTAATAGACTTGGATAACCATTTGGAAATAGTCTGTTCTGACACAGGTTTACCTTTCTTACCTTCACAAGAAATGAACTATTGATCTGATCACTTGAAAGATTTAGTTCTGTCAAGATAGTACCTGAGTTGTCTGTGGACATCCATGGTATGTAGTATAATTTTTCCCTAGTTTTTAGGACTTGGAAAGAAAATGAGTAGATGTATAGTTTGGCTTAAAATAAACATGGATACCACACTAGACATAAAAAGAAGGATTAATTCTCAAAGAAACCATATCCCTATGGAAAATGAAATGGAGTTGACTCATCATAACAGCATGCAACTCAGATACCATTCTTGCAGAGGGCGCAGCAATTAGTAAAACTGTTTTCCATGTTAAGGACCTCAAGTTAGCCAAATTAACTGGTTCAAATGGAGAAAGTATTAGCTTCTCTAACACAAAATTAAGATCCCAAAAGAGGTCACCAGTTTTCTTGGAGGTCCATTATGCAAAATCCCTATCAAGAATATTTGGACATGAGACTTCATTGAAAGAGGAAGGTTCAAGGGCAGGCATGCTGAAATGGCTGATAAATGAAGCTTGCTAAAGGAATAAGAAAAGCTATAGGATTTTAACTCACACAAATGTAGAACCAGAGAACAACCAGCCTTGAGTGGGTGCCAGTTATGCTGTTGGCACCAACTAGAAAACCTTCTCCATCTGCTGATACATGCTTTTCTAGCAGCAGTCTTTCTTGTCTCCATTAGTACCTGCTGCATGTGTTCAGTAAACAGGTGCCTAAAATGAATTAAGACCCTATCATCCAAGCAGTCAAATGAAAATGATTGATGTTGGGGTATATCAAACACCCGTCTTCTTGTGTGAGTAGATCCAGTCTTGTGGTAATTGCCCCTGGTCATTTCCAAAAGAAGGGAGAACCACTGTTGCCTCAGTCAGGAGTTCCCTTGAATCTTCAAAGGTACCCCGGTGATTAGTGAAAAGGGTGGAAAAGCATACAGGAGCATTCCTTTCCAAGGAAAATAAGAGATACCTGTTTCCAGCCCTTTTTGCATGGAGTTCTGGAACAGAATCAGTTGATTTTTCAGAAAGGAGGCAAAGAGAGCTACTTGAGGAACTCCCCACAGATGGATGAAATCTTGGAAGACTCCTCCAATCTAGTTTCCATTCATGAGGGTCTTCCCTGGTCCTACCCAGCTAATCTGCCACACAGTTTTGCTCTGACAGATTGGAGGATTCCCGCAGAGTGAGATCATGCATGAAGCTATATCCCAAGCTAAAACTGATAGTCTGAAAAGGTTGCACAACCTCGATCCTCCTTGCTTGTTGATGCACCATATGACTGTGGTATTGTCTGTAACTATTTGAATAGGTCTCTGGGACAAAAGATGATTCAGAGAGTTGAGTGCCTTGATCAGGGTAAGCATCTCCTTGATATTTATGTACTTATGTTTGTCCTTGGTATCCCATACCCCCTGAACTATTATCCATCTGAAACTGCTCTCCAAACAAAGTCCAAAATGTCTGTGATGACTGACTGCTTTGGAGCAGGGGAGGGAGAAGGGGAGACCTGAATTTAAGGATATCTGTTGTCTCCACCAAAGGATTTATCTTCTGACAAACCCAAGTACTAGGATTTGAATGGCTAAAGGATGTTGATGCTGGGATCAAAGAGATTTCAGATACCACTACATCTTTCTTATGTGGAGTCTTGCCAGGGATATCATGTGAATCATAGTCCATATGACTGAAAATCCTGAGGTATTCCCTCACTGTGATCAAAGTCTGAATAGAAAACCTTAGAAATAGATTAAGATACAAATCTATTATTTTGCTGTAGAAGAAAAGCTCTTTTAACTGAGGTATCTAATTGACATCTCAGGAATGCAATCCAGTTTGAAAGAGCTAAGAAAGACTTCTGAATGTTCTCTTGGAATCCCAACTTGGGTAAGAGATCTCTCACCCAAGAGAGAGATTCCTGATACTTTGAAATAGACTCTGCAAAGACAAGCAAAGTGTTTAAATATGGAAACATGGGGATATCCTGTAGCCTGGAATGAGATATAACTGGAGCTAGACATTTTGTGAACACCCTTGGTGTAGTGGATAGTCTAAGCATAAGGCAGAGAACTGATAATATGATCCAGACACATAAAACCTTAAGAAACATCTAAATGATCAGGGATGTGATGATATGCCTCTTTTAAATCTAGTGTTATCAGAAACTTTGAATGAGGAAGAATATGTAGCAGGTTATGAAGTGATACAGTTTTAAACATGGACAGTATCACAAACAGGCTTAGAAAAGAAAGATCCAGAATTGGTCTCCCAGAATTTTCTTATTTTGGCACTAGGAGCATCCTTGAATAAAAGCCCTTTCCCACCTGGGAAGGAGGAACTGGTTCTATCATTCTTTGGGATTACACATTATGAAGAACTAGTGGAAACAAAATAGTTTGATCTGGAGGATAGGGAATGACCCCTGGAAAGGAGAAATTTCCTCAGCTGCCATTTGTAACCTTGAGGAATGATTTTCAAAACCTATTTGTTTGCAACAATCTGTTGCCAAAGAGAAAAATGGAGATTCAGACTTTCTGGAAGAAAAAAGGTGTCAAGGTGGTAGGGGGTTACAAGGTCTCTTGAAGATTCATTCAGACTTTTTGGACTGTCTTTGCTTTCTGGGAGGTTTGAGACTTCTTTTTGGGCCCCCTTGCCTTTTCTTCTTAAACATCTGTTTACTTGTATTTCACTGAGATTGTATATTCTGCTTTTGCCAGAAAATTGGATGAGGAGATAGAAAATCCCCTGAAAATTTTGGAAAAGGAGGGCTGACAAATCTTAAAGGTTCCCTGGATCAACTTGGCTCTTTCATTTCACTTTTTAAGCACCTTTATTGAATTATCACTTGTAACCTAGGCAAACTTACATTTATATAAAAGTAATCAGACCATATTAATAAGTTCACATTTACAAACATTATAGGGTATATAACAATATATGTGATGTATAATCCAAGCAACATTACACAAATTATTAAATTCCTGTCTTAGCTTACACCTCATTCCTCATCCAAAACATTTTTCTATATGTATTGTTCACACAATTTCCATTCTTTTTATGCAATTTACTCCTACCCTTTTCTAAAGCTAACACTTCCTGTTCTTTTATCTCTGTTACAGTTTTCAGTACTTCATGAATAGTTAGTTTAGATTTTGATTTCCATTTTCTAGTAATTGTTTTTTTTTTGCCAGCCAGAAGAATTAAACTTAACAAGGCCTTATCATGTCTAGCCAATTCAGACCCTGTATTCCAGCTCAAAAAATAATTTCCTTAGTTAAACTCATTTGCTCATTCAGTAATCCTGACAGAGCATTCTGTATGGAATTTTGAAGTCTGTGATCTCATTACACTTGCAAGACATATGTTCCCAATTACCTCTTTCTTCCCCATCACACCTCCAACATTTGCCACCTACCTGAAGAAAAATTCTTTGGAGTCTGCTTGGGGTATAAAAGTATCTATAAAAATGCTTCCAGGCAAAAGTCCTAAACCTTCTAGACTAGACTTTGCTTCATATTTGGGAGCCATACATACTCCCTTCCATTGTTTCTTTGTGAATTGCTTACTTAATCTCTCTTCCCAATCTTTTCTGAACCTTTTGATTGATTCTTATAGTTATAGTTATTGTGCAATATTTTATATGCCCTACTAATTATACCTTTTTAACAGCAACTTCTGTTCTAGATGTAATTAAAAACTTAACAATTGCAGGTCTTTCATTTAGTATTCCCCTATTACTTTTTCTTTGTCTATATTCTGATATTAGCCCCTGAATGGAAAGAAAATCACTAGCCTGCAATCCAAATGTCTTCTTACCCTCTTCCCATTCTATCACTTTTTTCTCTAATTATTTGTTCCTAATACCTTGATTCCTTTGCCAGTTTCCTCCAGTAAATTCCAGCTCCCTCTTGTCCATTCTCTATACCACCAGTTGCAGTCATCCCTATCAGCAGAATCTTCTTTCTTCATTCTCGTGTTAGCTTAGTTCTTAGTATACGTTATGCTAATTTATGAATATAATACTCTGTATAACTGTTATGCTCCTTAAGGAGCTGCACTTAAATCCCATTCTCTACTTATTTCTTGAGTTATCCCCTACTTCATCATCATCCTTTTCCACTCTGACTTGTATCTTCCTACTTGTGTTATGTATAACAGACTTCACTGCATTGCTCTGAAAAATCCCATCAAATCTGGTAACCCTAAACCACCTTGTTCTTTTGGGAGGATCAACTTATCCCATTTGACTGTTGTCTTATTCCCATCCAAAATAAAATCCTTCAACTTTTTATTAATTACTGCCCAAAACTTCTCCACTAATTGATAAAAATATGCCTGGCCTGTACATAAAAATAAAGGGATAAAACTTTTTTACAGTTTGTATCTTGCTATCCATATCAATAGGCACGATCTACCAGTTTCACAGTTTTTGTATTACCCTTATATTTAGTTTCTTCCCACATATCCTTAGCTGCTATAACCAAATCCTTTTAATCTATAGGATCATAGGATCATAGGAAGTTACTCCTAAAGACTTCATTTTATCATTTCTGCATAAACATGGGTATTGTTGGACCAGTTCATGTACAGATACATAATTTATAGATATAGGCTTTATTTTATTTTCATTAATTTTATATCCCCCCCCCAAAAAAAAAACTGAGACTGTCTCAGAATATTCCACAATACCGAGATGTCCTTTTCTGGTCCCATCAGATACAAAATAATATCATCTAGAAATAATGCTTACTGTGAAGAAATTAGACACTGTCATCTGTTCTAGCATGTCTGGCTGCAGTTATGTACATAATTTCAGATTAGTCTGTGTATTATGTGCCAGCATGACTAGCTATGATATTGTAAATAAGTTATTAAATTGATTAATACTCTGTTTGTACAGGATGTTTAAAAAAAGTTGAACAGTGTTATGTTACATGTCTAATTGTGCATGTTTGTGCAGGAGATTCTACATGTAGGCTGTCTTAGAGTCATCTGATCTACAGACGGTGTCATTGGAATGTGTTCAGATGCTCTTTGTTTACTGTCAGAGACTGAAAGACAGGATGGAAATTTAATAAACAACTGTTTGTTGATTTTCAAAGAGTGAAATGAAAACAAGAACTGGAACAGTTGAGACAGTTAACCTGGTTTATAAAAGAGTCTGCTGAAGACAGTTGAGAACAGTTGAGTTCATAGCTCAGTTGAGTTGAGTTTGTAGTCTTGATTTCTCAGTTCACAGTTGTGGACACCCAACAGACTCACCAAGAACTGTAAGCCTGCCTTTGCTCTGTTGCAATATTTAGTTTAGATCAGGGACAGTGTTCTTCAATTAGATGGGAAATTATTGCTAATTAGTCAGATTTTTTTCTAAATGTTGGATTTCTATCCTTCAGTATTAATTTCATTTTCCTGGTCTTTCACTTAGTATTCCCCTATTCCTTTTTCTTTGTCTGTATTCTGATATTAGTCCCTGAATGGAAAGAAAACCACTAGCCTGCAATCCAAATGTCTTCTTACACTTTTCCCATTCTATTACTTTTTCTTCTCTAATTATTTGTTCCTAATGCCTTGATTCCTTTGCCAGTTTCCCCAGTAAATTTCACACCCCTCTTTTCTATTCTCTATACCCCCAGTTGCAGTCATCCCTATCAGCAGAATCTCCTTTCTCCATTCTCGTGTTAGCTTAGTTCTTAGTATACGTTCTGCTAATTTATGAATATAATATTCTGTATAACTGTTATTCTCCTTAAGGATCTGCATTTAAATCCCATTCTCTACTTATTTCTTGAGTTATCCCCTACTTCATCATCATCCTTTTTCACTCTGACTTGTAGCTTACAAACAGAGCTTCCAATTTCTCAGTTTTTATATTATCTTTTGTTTAGTCTCCTCCCACATATCCTTAGCTGCCACACCAAAATCCTTTTTAATCCATAGTCCTAAGTACTTCATTTTATCATGTGCCCATAAATATGGATATTGCTGAACCAATTTGTGTGTGGGTACATAATTTACAGCTATTGCCTTTGTTTTAGCTTCATTAATTTTGTATCCTAAAGTAATGCCTATATTTCTTGTTATCAAAAAGAAGAAAGAAACCAAAGAGGAAGGGGAAAAGGCATCTGTTTGCTTTAATAAGTTTATCACATACAAGAACAGCTAATTTCCATGTTGCTGGCCTTCGTGTTCATTTCCATCGTCGAAATCCAGATTCTGGTTCAATTCCGCGGTGCACCTGATTCTTCTGGTGGACTCCTGTGCTTTTCTCTGTTTCTCAAGCATTTTTCTTTGGAACAGTGGAAAAGGTTTTACTGGCAAAGTCTCTCTGTGTTCTTTATTATCTGAAGAATGAGAAGCAGAGACCCTTCTGCCTGATGGCTCATTTTTTTGTTGGACAAACTTTTGAATTTCCTCCTTAGCCTGCTATGCATCAATCAGTGACTTTGATCCACAAGGACAAATGTTCTGAAGACAGCTGGACACAGCAGTAAGAATCTCACAACTGTTTCTTGACATTCCCTTTTTACTGGAAACACTTTACTGTCACCAGCTTTTAATACTTTGCCCTTTTGCCACAGTTTTGTCAGGATCAACCGGTGTGCCCTTTCAATTAACAGTTCCTGCTGTGGATTACCAGTCCAATTGCTTTTTTGTGCCTTCATAGAAGTAATGCATTCTGTTCCTTCTAGTTTCTAGTTCAGCATAAAAAAATCAGATTTTCCCTACATGTTCTGTCCTCGAATTCTAACATTTCTTGAAACATCTCTTATTGAACAGTCTCATACTCAGCCAACGTTTTCTTCATTCAGTCTCTGATTTCTGCAGTTTTATCAGCTCATCTGAATATTTGTTCAAAGCTTCTGCCATTTTCCCAGCCTTTTGTTATTTCAGTTGATATAATCCTTCTGGGTTTCATTTATTTTAATCAGCTCTGAGCACATTTGACTTATTTTTTCCACAGGAATTAATGGAAACTTGAACTGCTTTTTGCTGAACAGCTGCAAGATTCTTCCCAATTATTGTTTTCTCTTCACCTTTTCTAATTGATTTTCTTTAAGGCTCTTTTAATTTTTTCATTGCAGGCATCCAAGCAGTGTACTTAGTAGCCAGTAACTGAATTTTACTCATTATGACAGTATCTCTGACTATAGTTTCTCAGTTTCTGTTCTCACAGTGGGAGAGCTGAAGTTAAGCAGGTTTCATTTTTCATTTCACTTTTTGATAACCACTACAGAAGACAGGTCAAGCATCTCTTTCAAAGGGGGAATTTAAAATATCATTTTTAACATTATCTGGGAGGTTCTGAGAATGCAGCCATTCAAACCTCCTCAAAACAGTGCCAGTGGCCATAGTCTTGGAAGAATTATCAACACAGTCATACACACATTGTAAACAATGAGTAGTGATCTGCACAACATAAGAAATTTAGTTATTTAAAGCAGATTTTTCTTCACAAGCAGAAACTGTAGATAAAATGTTCCTCATACTTTCACAATTTGTCAGAACAAACTTTAACATATGAGCCTGACAATACAGGATTCTGAAAATTAAAGTTGCATAATTATACACTTTTTTCCCATACCTATCAATAATGTTCCTATCCTTATCAGAAAGACTAGGATTGGAATTCACTAAGTGCTTAGAAGCAGCGTGATAACTAAAACTACAGTTGCTGGGTCAGGTTTGGCAACAGTGTATAAAAGTTTAAAAGACTGAGGAACTTTATGCATCCTATCTGTGTTTTTACTGGCAGCTGGTTGACTATCAGAACATTGCAGGCAGTAATACACACATCCTCTAAAATAGGCAAAACAGAAGGAATGGTTGTAGGTTCTGGAAAATCCTGTAACAACTCAAAGTATATTCTGAGGGACTGAGAAGCTGTCCCATTGAAAAAACTGACACATTCTAGCAATAGTCTCAAAGAAAGAGAAACCACTATATGGAGAATCAGAAACTGAGCTCTCCCCTGAGTCTGTATCAGTAATCTAAGGAAAAAGCTCTGTACACATCCCAGCATCTTCCTGATCAGATTCAGAATCTTCAATCCCTTCAGGAAAAGAAGAATCCCTCTTTCTTTTACCCAAACCTACTTTACAAGAAGGATCAATAGCCTGAGTTAAACCCCAAGCAAGATCTAGTAAACTACTATCTAAAGAAAATTGAGGAAGTGTAGATACATGCCTGGTTTCCTGTGTCTTTTTGACAGGGAAAATGAGGCCAACTGTGTCACTAATGGTAGCAGCAGTTTCCATAGGAATGGGAACAGCATTCTGACACAACGGTGAAACCTTCCCTGTTCCCTCTCCCTTCTTCTTACCTGCATAAGAAATTAACAATTGATCTGAAGATCTGAAAGATTTTGTTCTGCCAAGATAGTATCTGAGTTGTCTGTGGATATCCAAGGTATGGAGTATCCATTCTCCCTCATTTTTAGGTTAAGGAAAGAAAACAGGGTGATCAATATTTTGGCTTACAGTAAACACAGATACTACTTCAGGCATAAAAGGATTAGTTCTGAAAGAAACCCTGTCTCTGTGGAAAATGAGATAAGGATGACTGACCATAACAGCTTGCAACTCAGATACTATTCTTACAGAGGTGAGAGCAATCAGGGAAAGTGTTTCCATGTTAAGAATCTCAAGTCAGCCAGGTTAGCTGGTTGAAGTGCTAGCTTCTGTGACACAAAATTAAAATCCCAACATGGGGCCACCAGTTTTCTTGGAGGCCTCTTACACAAAACCTCTTTCAAGAACATTTTGACATCATAATTCATTGAAAGAGGAGGATCTATAGGCAGACATGCTGAAATGACTGATAAATGCACCTTGATAAAAGAATAAGAAATGTCATTGGATAGTAACTCACAGAAATATTGTAGAACCAGAGAACAACTATCCCTGACTGGGTGCTTGTTATGGTGTTTATATCAACTAGAAACCCTTTTCCATTTGATAATATATGATTTTCTAGTAGCAGATTTTCTTGCCTCCATTAATACCTGCTACAGGTCCTCAGTAAACAGGTGCCTAAAAGGAATTAAGACCCTATCATCCAGACAGTCAGCTGAAGCTGATTGATGTCGGGGTCTATCAAACTCCTTTGTTCTTGTGTGTGTACATCTAGTCTGTGAGGAAATCCCCTGGCATTTTCTAAACGAAGGAAAAACCACCGTTGCCTGGGCCAGAAGGGAGTCACCATAATGATGTCAGGTAATTCTTTTTGAATCTTAAAAAGTACCCTGAATATCAGTAGAAAGGGTGGAAAAGCATACAGGAGCATTCCTGTCCAAGGAAAAGAAAAGGCATCTGCCTCCAAGGCCGTCTTGCATGGAGCCCTGGAACAGAATCTTGCCAGCTGATTGTTCAGACAGGACACAAATAGGACTACTTGAAGAACTCCCCACAGATGGATCAAATCTTGGAAGACCCCTGATCTAGTTTCCATTCATGATGGTCTGTCCTTGTACTGCTCAGTTTGTCTGCCACACAGTTCTAAGAGAATGCGTGTAGAGTAAGATTGTGCTGTGAAGTTATATTCCAAGCTAAGATGTCTAATCTGCAAAGGGGGTACAACCTGGTTCCCCCTTGCTTGTTGATATACCACATGACTGTGGTGGTATTGTCTGTAAGAACTTGAAGAAGTCCCAGGGGCCAAAGATGATTTTGAGAGTTGAGTGTCTTAATCAGGGCAAACATGTCTCTTATATTTATGTACTCAAGTCTGTCTTTGGTGTTCCACACATCTTGCACTTTTATCCCTCCTGAAACTGCTCACCAAGTAAAGTTCTGAACATCTGTGGTGAATGACTGCTTTGCAACAGGGAGGGAGAAGGGGAGAACTGGATTTAAAGATATTTGCTTTCTCCAATAAATTATTTCACTTCTGCCAAACCCCAGTACTGGGACTGAAAAGGACAAAGGATGTTGATGCTGGGACAAAGAGACTTTAGATACCATTTCATCTTTCTAATATGGAGTCTTGCCAAGGGTATCATGAGAATCACAGACGCTAGCAGACCCAAAATCCTAAAGTATTTCCTTGCAGTGACGAAAGTCTAAGTGGAAAACCTTAAAAATAGATCTAGATATAGATGTATTCTTCCCATGGAAGAAAAGTTGTTTAAACTGACATGTCTAGCTGGTACCTCAGGAACACAATCCTGTGTGAAGGAGTTAAAAAAAAAAAAACTTTTACATGTTCTCTTGGAATCCCATCTTGTGTAAGAGACCTCTCACCTAAGTGAGATATTCCTGACACTTTGAAAAAGACTATGCAAAGATAAGCAAGTCATCTAAATATGGAAAAACTTGGATGCTATTTAACTGGAGCTAGATACTCTGTGAACATTCTTGGTGCAGTGGATGGTCCAAAGGGTAAGCCAGAGAACTGATAATCTGCTCCAGACACACAAAACCTTAAAAATATCTGAAGCCTAGATGAATAGGGATGTGATGATAAGCATCTATTAAATCTAGTGTTACTAAGAAACTTGAATGATGAAGAAGAGGTAACAGGTTGTGAAGTGACAACATTTTGAACTTGGGCACTATCACAAACAGGTTTAGGAAAGGAAGATCCAGAAGTGGTCTCTAAGCCTTTTCTTTCTTTTGCACCATAAGCATCCCAGATTAAAAAACTCTTCCTACCTGGGAAGAAGGAAATGGTTCTGTCTCTCCTTGGGACACCATGTGATGAAGGACAGGTGGAAATAAAAAGAGTCTGGTCAGGTGGATTAGGAATTAACCCCTGGAAAGGAGAAACTTCCTCCCATTGCCATCTGAAACCTTGATGAATGATCTTCAAAACCCATTTGTCTGAAACTATCTGTTGCCAAAGAAAAAAGTGGGATTCAGACTTTCTGGAAGCGGGAAAAGGGACTGATAGGGAGGAAGGAAGAAAAAATATCCCTTAGTCATTCTTAATTGTTGGACTGCCATTGATTTTTTTTTTTTTGGTTCCTGAATTATTTTTGGAACCCCCATCCATTTCTTCTTAAATGTCTGCTTACCTGCATTTTGCTGAGACTGTTTATTTTCTTTTTCAAAATAAGATGAAGGTTCATAGGTTCATAGGTTCATAGGCTGGTACTAGGCTATCAGCCCTAGGGCCTATACAAGCCTAGCCATAACAATTCCCTGGCTATTTCTTCCCACACTATTTACTTCCCTGGACCCCTATCTAGCAGGGTGACTGACGTGATCCCCGGGGTGAATTTCCTTTCTCCCATCCAATCGTCAAGGTTCCTTTTGAAGAGGACCAAAGAGGCACTCTGCTTGACATGTATGGGCAATCTATTCCAGAGTCTGGGGAGTCTCTGGGTCAGGAACCTTTCCCTCCAGCATGTTTTGTTTATTGTGATGACAAGGTTTAGATCCCTGGAGTGTGTGGCTCTGAGGGATTGGGATTTCTTTAAGTGTAGCATGTCCAACAGCTCTGGGTTTGACATGGCCTTGTATGTTAAGCAAAGATCGCCTCTGAGTAGACGATATGCGACAGAGTATACCTGGAGTTTTTTAAGGTGGTCAGCATAGGGCATCTGCTTTAGGCCTGTGATTCTTTTAGTGAGGTATTTCTGTGGCCTTTCCAGTTGTTGCAGATGTCTTGAGAGGTACATACCAAACGGGCATTGTATTCTATAATGGGTCTAATGAGGGATGAGTACAGTGGGACAATGACCTCCTTTTTTCTGGATGAAAAGCCCTTAGTGATGAGGTGTGCCACATAGAAGGATTTCCTGACTGTTGTGGCAATGTGGTTATCGAAGGTGAGACCACTGTCCACCTGTGTCCCTAAGTCTCTTATCAAACTTTCAGTGTTTAGTGTACTGCCACCTATATGGTAATTCACAGATACATGTTATTTCCCAAAGGGGATAACTATACATTTCTTGGCATTGAGCCCATGGCTCTGGCACCAAACATCTGTTTCTGTAAGGCCCTTTTGTAGAGTATCCACATCATTTGGGGATTCAATAATGGCTCCCAGTTTGCAGTCATCTGCAAACTTTGTTATCCAGAGTCCCTTAGTATTGGCCTGTACTTCAGAGAAGTAGATGCCAAACAAGAGCGGTCCCAGGACTGAACCCTGAGGTACTCCACTTGTCACTTCTCTGGAGCTGGATTTGGAGTCGGCTACTTTTACAGTGTGGGTTCTATCAGTAAGCCAGTTAGCAACCCATTGGGTGACGTAGGGATTAATGCCCAGCTTAGTAAGTTTATCTATGATTCCAGAGAGGGGGATGGTGTCAAAGGCCTTGGCAAGGTCTAGATAGGCTGTGTGGACCACCTTACCCTTGTCCATGGCTCTGGAGACTGATTTGAAGAAGTCAATCAAGTTCAGGAGACAAGATCAGCCCTTCACGAACCCAAACTGGGTGGGGTCCAGTGTTTGAAGGTTGCCAATGTCTTTGTTTATAAGTTCCATGATAATATGCTCCATGGTCTTGCAGATAAGGCTTGTCAGACTGATGGGACGGTAGTTTCTGGGATCCAAGGTGGATCCCCCCTTGTGGAGTGGGATAACTGTAGCTGTGCGCCACTCAGTGGGCACGAAACCTGAGGTGAGGCTATGATTAAACATGACACTTAGGTGAGGTGCCAGTTCATATTGTAGTTCATGTAGTACACAGCCCAGGATGTCATCTGGTCCCATGGATGCTGTATTCTTAGCTTTGGAGAGTGTGTTTTTTTACCTGTGTGACCGTTATTACCGGAATTTGGCAATCTTCCGGTATTGAGATGGGCCATTTAGGGGGTGAGAGGGGGGTGAAGTTGGCACTGAATCGATCTGCCAGGTTATTGGCAATATCCTTGGGATCAGTATATTTAATGCCATTCTGTTTTAGCTCAGAGCAGATCTGAGCATTGCCATTTAGATTCTTGACACAGTTATAGAATGACTTGTTGTTGTCTTTGGAATCTTTGGCAATTTTATTTTCGTAACTAGCTTTGGAGGATTTTATGAGGGATCTCAGTTTCTTACTGAGGCTGGTAAGGAAGTTTTTTGCATCCTGGGATTTTCCTCTTTTCTGCAACAGTTTCTTCCTTTTGTTGTAAAGTTTGTTTATGGCAGGGGACCACCAGATTGGCTTCTTTTTTTTGGATGAGAGCATCTTGGTTTTATTTGGGCTGGAATGATTTATGCATGAGTGGATGTGCTCGTACAGTGCCTTAGTGTAGGATTCAGCAGTTGAACTTTCAGCTTCAGTCTGCATGAGTGTCATGAAGTTTGTCACTTCTGACTTGAGTAGCATGAAGTTGGCTTTGGAGAAGTTTTTTATGGAGGTTTCCTTACTGGGGGGGTGGGCGTGGGATGTGGATGTTAAGGGTGATTAGCTTATGGTCAGACGTGACTAACGAGGGGGTGACCATAAGTGTGGAGCATCGATTTCCCATGTTGGTAATGACCAGGTCTAGGATACTGGAGCCCCTGGTGGGACTATGGATTAGTTGATCCAGGTCGTTGGAATTTATGAATTCCAAGAACCATTGAGCAAAGGTGTTGGTACATGAGTAGCTTTCCCAGTTAATGGCAGGGTAGTTAAAAATCACCCAGTATTAGGGTGTTTGGTTCTATCTTAATATTTTCCAGTACGTTTAGAAAGGTGTAGTGAGAATCTTGGGGTATGGTGGGGGATCTGTAGCAAGCTACAATTTGGATTGCAGTCTTACCTAGTGTTAGTTGCACCTGGAGAATTTCAGATGCATTGTGTTGGGCAACTAGCCTGGTGGTGTGAATATCCTTGGTGAATATTGACACTCCTCCACCTTTAGTGTTTCGGTCCTGCTTTGGTGGCCGAAAAGTGTGGTAAGAGTTGTAGCCTGGTATTGCAGGGGTGCTCTCTGGAGCCTTGAACCAGGTCTCAGTTACTGCACAAATATCGATGTTCTCCATTTTTAGGAGTGCCTCGAGGCTTTGTCAAAGGCAGATCATGCCTTTTAAACTTGGTTGACTTTTTCGAAACAGTCACCAAAGCCATTGATGAGGGAAAGGCAGTCCATACAGCCTACCTCGATCTGGCGAAGGCCTTCGATACAATACTCCACTCGGGTATCATTGAAAAACTCATCAGCTTAAATGTTAACCCATACATCACAAGATGGGTTGCAAACTGGCTGAGTGACAGAACCCACAAGGTCAGAGTTGCTGGCGCCATGTCAGACTCAAAGCCTGTCACAAGTGGTGTCCCACAGGGCTCAGTCCTGGGCCCACTCTTGTTTGGTATCTACTTTTCCGAAGTACAAGCAAACACAGGAGGGTTATGGCTGACAAAGTTTGCAGATGACTGCAAACTGGGCGCCATAGTCGAAAACACATCTGACACAAATATCCTTCAGAAGGGTCTCACAGAAACGGATAACTGGTGCCAGAGCCATGGCCTAAAGTTAAATGCCAAAAAATGCATAGTCATACCCTTCGGGAAAAACAAGGTTACCCCTAGCTACCATATAGGTGGCAATCCACTGAGCACAGAAGAAGTTATCAGGGACCTGGGGACCCAGGTTGACAGTAGCCTGTCATTCGACACCCATGTAGCTAAAGTAGTTAGGAAGACCTTCTACATTGCCCACCTTATCATGAAGGGATTCACATCTAGATCAAGGGAGGTCATAGTCTCCCTATACTCATCACTCATCAGACCAATGATTGAGTACAATGCCCCATTCGAATGTATCTGACCCGACACTTGCAGCAGCTGGAGAGGCCACAAAAGTTCCTCACCAAAAGGATAAAGGGTCTCAAAATCTGTCCTATGCTGCCCGACTGAAAGAACTCCAGCTCTATTCAGTCGCCACCGCTTGCTCAGAGGTGACCTTTGCCTGACATACAAGGCCATGTCAAACCCAGATTTGATGAATATGCTTCACCTCAAAAAATCTAGATCCATCAGAGCCACAAGGGCGGGAGACTTAAACCTCGACACGGCTATTAATAGGACGTGCTGGAGGGATAGATTCATCACCCAAAGACTCCCTATGCTGTGGAACAAAATCCCGGTATATGTGAGGCAGAGCACCTCGCTGGCCTTGTTCAAGAGAAATCTTGACCAATGGATGGGAGATCGCAGATATACCCCAGGGATTACCTCAGTGTCACTGCTCGACACTAAAGGGGTGGCGTAAGCCACAAAACTATGGGCTAGGCTTGTAAATGCCCTCGGGCAGATAGCCTAGTATGAACCTATGAACCTATGAACCTATGAGAGTGCATTTTGAGGTTTAGACTTCTAGCATTGAGTAGCATTACCTTCAGATTTTGCATGCTTGTACCTGTTACTGTGGTGGTTTTGTTCTTTAAACTTTGCCTAAAAAAGGCACTATAGGGGTGGCAAGAGCCTTAGCCAGTAACCTGAATCCCAGAGGCGACAGGTGCAGACCATCTCTGGCAAAGCATCGTGGTCTGTCAATCATGTTGTCCCAGGCAGACAGATACTGGATCCCCTTTGAATGACACCAGAAGCTTAGCCAATTGTTGAAGTCAATCATTTTGTTTTTATATTGTGGTATCATTCTGGGCGAAGGCAGGATGCTACTCAGGGCTAGGGTCATACCTGCCTGGGCCACATGATCCGAGAGCTCTTCCATGTCTCTTTTCATGTAGTCCAGGGAGGTACGTCTCAAGTCATTCACTCCAACATGGACAATGACAGAGTCATATTTGTACTTGTTGTGGAGTGACTTGAGCGCATGCGTTATGTGGCGGATCCTGGCACCCGACAGGCAGCTGACTGTAATTTTCTCCTTGTTCAACCTGGTAAGAGGGACATCAGTGTGCCGGACTATAGAGTCACCTATGACTAAAGTGTTAGGTACATTGTCTTGCCTTAGGGGCTGTTGCTGGGTGGCACACAGGTGTTTTGAACTATGTGACACTTTGGTTGTGATTGGTGTTTGTTTGCGTTTCAGCTTCAGAGGTCCTTGTTGCTTAGGCAGGTTACAGTTAAGGGCCTCTGCATATGTGGATTTAGTGTTGCTATATGTGGGTGTTGGTGGTGTGGGTTTAGAAGGGCTATGTGTTGCTTGAGGTGTAGTGTGGGTGTTAACCTTCTCCTCTTGACTGTCTAGCACAATCTTGGGTGGAGAGAGCTTTGCTTCCATTTTGGCTATGTAAGTGCATCTCTCACAGGTTGTAGTGTTGGGTGGTAGGAGGACAGGATTGTCTGTGTACATGAGGCAATTGCTGCATTGCCCCAGTATGCCCAGATTCACCAGGTGGACAGGAGAAATCACTGGAATCTGACCCTTGGACATGCCTGGTTTGATGCTTTTTGTTTTTGTAAAGTACAGGAGCTGTTTTCCCTTACCTTAGCAAGGTACTTTGCAATTATAGGCTGCTTAGTGCCTACTATTAATTTCTCCTTATTAACAAGGAGAGTTGAGTGCTTGTATCAGTTTAAGGCCTCCTAGTGCTTTCCAGCAGGTATTAGAAAAAGTGCTAGTCAAAGGGATGCTTAAAAGTAAGATGAAAAAAAATGCACACTGCAGTGTTCACTAGAAAAGGTAGACGTGAAAGTAGGTAACTTAAGTTTTACCTGTTTAAAAAGTTAAGGTTTAGTGGAGAGTTACTATTTTTAAAACAGCAAGATGGTTTGAAAGGGGTGGTCACTTTTGTATTCTGGTACTATGGAATACAGTAGGATGGCCAATAAATTTAAATAGTTGAAAGGGAGGGGTTTTTGATTTAGTGATTACTCACACAAGCCACTGAAAGTAGAGGGGAAATGAGATATATGGTCAGATTAACATAAGAGGTAGGCAACTAGAAAGACAGTGGTATTTAACAAGGCAACTATGACTGGGTGGGAGGACAGGAAAAAAATTCTGCCTGACTCAGAAGAGAGAGAGAGCTGTGGTCTCTTTTGAAGTTTTAATATGCTGTTAAAACAGAATGTAGGTAAAACACAAGGTAAAGAAAACAAACTACAGTATTTAAAATATACAAAATACAAAAAATAAAAGCAAACTAACCTTTCCTTCACAGCAAAGTGTAGCAGAGTCTGGATGAGCCTTTCTGGTAAAGCCTAAGAGTTAGAAAATCCCTTAGAAAATGTAGGGTGGGGGGAAATCTTAGATATTCCCTCTATTAACTTATCCCTCTCATCACATATTTTGATCACCTCTGCAACAGAGGGTCCAAAAACTAAGTCTCTATCCAAAGGAGAATTTAAAATCTCATTTTTGACATTATACAGGAGGTTCTGAGAATGAACCCAGGCAAACCTTCTCAACACAATACCAGTGGCCATAGCCCTTGAATAAATATCAATTGAATCATGCACACACTGTAAACAATGAGTTGTGACTTGTACAATAGAAGAAACTAAATTATTTAAAGCAACTTTTTTTCACAAGAAGAAACTATAGGCAAAACATTCCTCATGCTTTCACAATTAGGTAGAATAAATGTTAACATATGAGCCTGACAATTCAAAATTCAGAATATCAAAGTTGCAGAAGCATACTCTTTTTTCCCATCCTTATAATTTAGAATTTGATTGGAATTAACTAAATGTTTAGCAGCAGTATGATTAAAATAAAAGTTAGGTACTCACCATAGATCCATGTTGTCTGATTTTCATCCTGTTCAACTGAGGTTTGTCAGATTTGACTGGATCCAACCTCAGCACTGATCTTGAAGCTTTTCAGTTCCAGGGCTATGACTCCTCCCCTGCCTTTTGTTCCCTGGTCTTCTCCCTACTACTTCAGATTGATTTTTTTCTGCCAGATGAATAATATACAGAAATGTCAACAAACCCCTACTCCCAATGTAAAAGAGGTTGCTGATCTGGCTAATTTTTAAATTATATGAATCAGGTCATTATATACAAAAAGAACACTGGCATTGGTGACTGCTTATTGACAGGGAATGCCAAGGTTGACTGGTCTTCAGAGTTCAATTGGTGACAGTTTTGGCAGGGGGCAGGTGAGATGGATGTTGGACCTGACAAAAATCAGACAACATGGATCTATCCTTATGGTAAATACATAACTTTCATATTCAGTGTTGTCTCTTTCTATCTGATTCAACTGTGGGACAGATTCTCAAGCATATAGTCCCATGTAGTATCAAGGAAGTACATTCTTAAGAATGGTTAAGCCATAGAATGAGCGAGATCTGGATTGTTTATCCAGTTAATGATGTATGAATTGTTGACCATGTAGCAGCTGTGCAAATATCATCAACAGAAAGTTTGCTAGCAATAACAGTGGGTGTGGTCACAGCCCTAGTGGAATGACTTTTTGGTTTAGACAGTAAGGGTAAGCCCTTTTATTGTACACAAAGGTAATACAGTCTGATAAACATTTAGACAAAATAACCTTAGTGACAAGCTTTACCAAATTTTGTTTGGATAATACTAGAACTAATTGATCAGACTTCCTGAAAGGCTTAATTCTATGGAGATACAGCCTGAGTTGGAGATGAATGTCTAGCAAATAAAGAATGTATTCACATTTATCAGAAAATCTTGGGGGAAAAAAAAGACTGGTAAATTTATGGCCTGTTTAGATTAGCTTCGGTTGCCCCCTTGAGTAGGAAAGAAGCATTAGCTCTCAGTGAAACCCTATCCTTATGAAAAATCAGATAAAGACTTCTACAGGAACATGTTTGCATCTTTGATATATGCTTAGCTAAATGGACAACCACCAGGACAATTGTTTTCCAAGATAGAAACTTCAAGTCTACTGTAAGTACTGGCTCAAATGGTGGTTGAGTCAATGCTTGTAACATGATAGTGATGTCTCAAGGAGGAGCAGGGTTTCTGATTGAGAGCTGTAGGAGGAAGGTCCCTTTAAAAATGCTTTAGAAATCCTCAATGAGGCAATAGAAAAGTTATTCTGGCCTATATGAAAACTAGAAATGGCCGTTAGCTGTACTTTGTTAGTTGAGCAGCTAAATCCCTTGTGAAAAAGTTTTGATCAAAACTCTAAAATGGATGGGATAGATGCTGAAAAGGGGGTCTAGACCTTTGGACAGAGCCCAAATAGAAAATATTTCTATTTGCTATGGTATACCTTGGCACTGGCATGTTTTTGAGAGGCTAATAATATCTGAACCAGTGAGAGGGAAAGTCTAGGATCTCTGGCAACCATTAGAATTGGAGGAACCAAGCAGTTAACTTCATGGCTTTCTGATCTGGGGGAGGTAGTCCGGATGGGTGAGACAAAAATCTGGATAATGTATCCAGTTTCCATGGATAATGTACTAGAAGAGTCCACAGGAATGGAAACCATGCTACCAATGCTAGAAAGGGGCAATGAGGATCACTTTGACCTTGCACATTCTTGCTTTCTGTATAAATTTGTTCATTAGAGGCAATGAAGAAAAGGCATAGAGGAGACCCGGGGGCCATCTGTGGCCCACAGCATCTCTCAATGGCTGTCCCTGTGGAGGCATCAGGGCAAAGCAGCTACTGCACTTGTGGTTTAGATAAGACAAATAAAGATTGCAGCAAGGCTGGCCCCAGCAACTGAAGATTCTTAGGAATAGGCTTCACCATGTCAGGGTCCTTCTATATCCATTGAGTTATCATATCAATGAGTGGATCAATGGGCGGTACTACCCAGGAGTAAGATGAATCAGACCCAAAGGCTTCCAGGAACACAGATTCATCTGGAGAAGGGCTAACTGTGGACCATTCCCCTCTCTGTTTCATTAATTCCAGTATTTTGCCAAATGAGATGTCTGCAGAGAGGGATCTTGAGGAGCCTTCGTCCTCATCAAAATCCATGTCTTCTGTGACAGACTCTAGTGAAAAGTCTAGGTACTTGTGTTTGCATGTCTGTTTCAAATGAACCATGTGAGTGGGGATATTAGACGGTACAGAATTAGACTGTGAGCTAACATAGCTGAAAACCTGTCCCTGTCTGACAGTTGGATGAGAAACAGAAACTGATCCAAGCCGGGGTTTGGAAGGCACCAACATGGACACCTTTTCCCTTGGCATAAACAGAAATCACTGGAAAGCCTTGAAGGTGGAAGAAACTATTGGCTCTGTAGGCTTCCTCAGATAGAATGGAAACTTCAGAACTGATGGGTCTTAACCATGAGACTGAGCTCTGTGCTAAGCTATCTTGTGCCAATGCCTCAAGGAGAAGAGATGGCTCCAATAACTTTGGGGTTGAACCCTCCCCAAGCACTGACACAGAAGCTTCTGCTCCAAGACTCTTCAGATCTGAACACATTGGAACCAAAAGAAGAAGGGAACAAGTTAGCATTGAAGTTACTTGAAGTATCGTCTTGGACAAAGGTGTTCCTGGGCTGGTTGGGCCCAAAACTTCTGGCACCGATGGGTAAACCAGTACAGGAAAAGAACATAAGATGTAGATGGACCAGCACTTGGTATATTCCCAGAGGATGGTACTGAGAGAACCCCCAAGCAGTATCTGTCTCCTGACAAATTTTGTCATCATTCTGTCGATGTCCTGTTCGGGAAAACTCCTCAAAGATTGGAATTCTGATGCAATTGACAGTGGTCTGGTGTAGGGCTTCATTTGAAGAATAGTACAGTGAGGTCTGGGGCTGACCAGCTCTCGTGAGAACTGATGCTGAGTAGGACACATATGGTGCCTAGAGACTGTCACCTCCAATAGCCCCAATACCTTAGGATCTGATTCCAACTCCTGGCAAGGATCCAGACACCTCTTATGGATCTTCTCAGAGTTCATTTCTCTTTAGACTTTTTCTTAGATTTCTCTTTGCATCAGGTTTCCCTGACTTTCTTGTCTTTGGTTCTGGGAGATTAAATGTAAGAAGAAGCAGTAGGGACAGAAGATCCTGTCTGGGGAGGAAGAAGTCCCTTAACTAGCAATTTTCACACCGAGTCTGTAAAGCTCTAGCATTGAAGGAAGTACAGACTTGGCAAGAAGTATCCAAATGGGCTGCCCATAAACAGTACACACCTAGGTAGTGCGGGTCCAGGGGGCAGCTTGTGCCAACACTGTAGAAGTTTTAAATTCCTGACTGTCAACCATGAGGAAAAAAGATAAAACACACTAGCACACACATAATAAAGACCAAAAATATGACTGACTATGCCAGTAAATAATTCTTACCTTAAGTCCACTACAACAAACACTTCTAGAAAGCAATATGCGAAAACACATCTAACTATTATCTAAACATCTAAGCTACCTAAGAAAACACTACAGTTAAATATTTCCTACACTAGAGATTAAAACTTTTCTGGTAAGAGAGAAGTTAGTATTAGTTTTTAGTTAGCAATAATTACAAAGGCTATGCAAAAAAAGTGCCATTGGACACATGATAGAACACTTCGGGCAGCAAACGAGATCTGAGGTAGTAGGGTACAAACCGGAGAATAAATGGTATGGGAGGAGTCACAGCTCTGGAATTGAAAAAATTCAAGATTGGTGCCAAGGTTGCACCTTGCCGGATCTGACAACCCACACTCGAATCAGAAGAAAATAGCAAACATTGGATCTATCATTATAGCTGCTGGATTAGGTTTGGGAAGACTGAGGAACTTTAAACATCCTATCTGCCTTTTTAGAGGCAGTTGGGCTGACTATCACACACACATCCTCCATATCTGACAAAACTGGAGAAATAGGTGAAGCTTCTGGAAATTACTTCTGTAACGGCTCATAGTATTTCCTGAAGGACTGAGAACCCTCAGTGTTCCCCACTGAAAACACTGGGCCATTCTGGAAATAGTCTCAGAGAAAGAGAAACCCCCACAGGGAAAATCAGAAACTGACACTGAATCTGAATCAGAAATCTAAGGAAAAAACCCAGTATTTATCTCTTCAGCTTCCTGTCCAGATTCAGAATCTTGAATCTCTTCAGGAAAAGAGGTATCCTTCTTTCTTTTACCAAAAACTATTTTATGAAAAGGATCAGTAACCTGAATTAAAGCCTTAGACAGACCCAGTAAATTTCTCCTGTCCAGGAAAATTTGAGAAATAGATACATGTTTAGTTTTCTGTTTCTTTTTGACAGGAAAAATGGAGCCATCAGTGTTATTAATGGCAACAGCAGCTTCCTCTGGGGTGGGGACAACATTCTGACAAAACAGGGAAGCCTTCCCTGTTCTCTCTCCCAGGACCAAGAAGAGTGGCTCTCCCTTGTCTACTGAGACGATCCCAACAGCTGCAGAGGAAGGCTAACTCCAGTCCATAGTGGCTGTAGGTGCTATACCAGAAGGATCTGAAGTTAAAGATTAGTGAACTGAGGTACAATTAATGGCCACAGCAGAGTCATCTACCTGCGGCTGAGGCAAATTGCTAGCCTGCTGTGGTGGCAAAGGCTGTTTGCTTAACTTTTTCTTTTGGATCTGGAAGAAGATCCAACTGCAAGATTGACAATTGCTCCATAGTCAAGCCAAAAATGGCACCTCGTTCCTGGAGAAAACAATCAACAAAATACAATAACATTTTAAGTGTTTAAAAGTCACTTTTTTACATAAAAACAGTGAAAAGCACTTTAAAACACATCTCCAGCATCCAAGTGTAAAATAAACAAATTTCTGCAAGAAAAAATAGTTTTAAATACTTTAAACAACTTTTAAATTGACAGGAAAAAAGAATGCTCCTATTTAAAAGTGCAATATACTATCATGACAGCCCATGAAAACACAAACTCTTAGCTTTAAGGTAACTTTCCTGAAAAGGAAAATGTTACCAAACAAATATATTTTTTTAAAAAGTGGAAGTTTTTTCCTCTTGCAGGGAAATTATCTGCCCAGTAATGGAACATCACAATCCAACCATCCAAAGCCTCAGAGGATCCTGTTCTTTAATGGCAGAAAAGCTGTGAAGGGCTTGGCATCCAAACATTTGTTTTTAGTCAGCTCAGCTTGAGCTGACTAATGGTTTAAGAGTGTGGAAGGTGCCCTGAAACTTTGGAAGCTGGCCAGCTGTTATATCTTTGCAGGATATAACCCATTTAGCTTAGGCTACTACTGCAGTGTTCAATGTAAAGAACATCTATTGCCGCTAGGAATACTACCCCATTAGGCAGCTTCTCTAAGCTCCACGATCCCAGTCTTCCATGGGGAAGTATACCTTTTCACACTGAAGTCTCCTTGGCTACATAGTGCAAATACAATATAGAATATAGATAGCTCGGGCTTAGCAGGCTGGAACTCTGCTAGTTAAACACTTAGTACTCCTTCTAGATATCACTTGTAGTGTGCCAGAGCTGGTGCTAATAGGTTGCTGAAAGGTAGCCTTATGAATCTGTATCAGGTTAAATGTGCATTTACTATGCAGAGCTTGGAACTTGCTTTATGCCTTTATCTAGCTTAATTTTATCAAAACCCCTTGGTTTCCATATAGCATCAAGTAGAACTTAACGTTAGGCATAGATGCAACAATATTTTCAACAGTCTGCAAAGGACATGTTCATTCTTTATCCATGTATTCAGTTCTTGAGTTTCAAGAAAAAGTTTGACTTTGTCCTGTTTAGCTACAATTGCCTTACTACTGACCCATTCTGTAGGTTCTTTTTGCTTGACTATTACTCCTTATTAGTTCCAATATTAGTAAGGTAATTATTTACAACATAAATTCCTGAACAACAATTGCTTCAGATTGTAAAGAGAAAAAATATCAGGGAATGGAGCTTACTACACATTGTTTGTATTACTAAAGAATTTGCTATTACTTTATATCAAGTTTACCACCACTGATGTGCAGTGATCATGGGGTTATAAAGGTTAATTTCTTTCTAGATAATTCTGCTAAACTGAAATGTAAACCAGTGCACAGAAGATTAATAACAGGTTCTATGCAAGCAATACAGTTACTATGTAAAACTAATTGGAGTGATGTGTTCAGTGGAAAAACTTCAGAAGGAATGTGGAAAGTTTTGAAAGAGAAATTGTTTGAATGCAAACAATTAAAAAAAATGTTTAACATCAGGATCTAGGCATACAATATCAGGACGATATATTTCAATAAGAACATACTTGATTAGGTTGAGAGGTAAAAAAATATAAGAAATAGGAAAGAGGTCGTACTGTGCCTTTAAAAACTGAAATAAACAAGTTGGACAGACAAAAATAGTGTGAGACAATATCATTAAATAATTTGAAGAAATTTTATATAAATATATTGAGCATAATAGGAAACCATTTCAGATACATAAGATGTGGTAGGAGTAAAGATATACACATTGTTAAACTGTGTGTAGATTATAAAATGTATTCTCAGACACAACATATTATAGGTATATTTACAATATCTTATGCAATGCAGTTTGGCTCCACAAAGGGGGTGATAAATTGTCTAATTAACCTCAGATACTGAAATCAAATTACATTATATTGAAAAAGAACTATGCAAACTGGATCCAAGCAAAGCACAGGGAGGAGATGGAATTAGTAATAATGACCTGAGAACACTTCAGCATGAACTTACAGTACTGTTATATCTGTTATTTACAAGGTCATATGTCATAAATATGGAGAGAGTCCTCATGATTGGAGATATGCGGTTGTTAAACCTGTCTTTAAGGCAAAGGGAAGTGGTACAAACTCAGAGTCATACAGATCCATAAGTTTACTTCCATACTGTGGAAAAATAATGAAGAAGGTTATATTGGATAAATTGTTGTCAACGTTGGAAAGAGTGGGGCTTGAAACCTTATGTCAACATGCATATGTTGAAATAGATCTATTAACAACTGTAACATGATATTCTATAACAATATAATAATAGCTATGAATGAAAAATTGTGCTGTGATGTAATTTATATAGATTTAACTTCAGCATTTCATAGGGCATACACAAAACACTGCTCAATAAATTAGAATAACCAGGTATTGATGTATTCTTGATAAGATGCAGCTGCATGGCTTGCAAACAGGACCTGGCAAGTATCATATAGCAATTGGGCAGGTGAAATTCAAGGTTACAGTCAGGGTGTCCCACAGGGCTCTGTATTAGGCCCTTATTTGCTTAGATTGTATCTTTCAGATCTATCTTTTTTCATCTGAGGTGTTCTACAGTTTATAGGCAGATGACTTGAAAATGGATAAACTGATTACATGTGTTACAGATAGGGCATGTCTACAAAAGAACTTGACTTGATTGACCACTTGGGCACAGGAGAATAATATGCGGATAAATACATAAAGGCAAGCATATGAGAATTGGGAGACATAAATTGAAAAGTGAATACTTAATACAGCACACAGTGATTGAAACTTTAGATTTATTTAAAGACCTGGGTATATAGATAGATCCAGCTTTGAGTTTTTCTAATCATATCAACCAACTGGTTAATGATAGATGTTAAGTTGTCTATCTCGCCTTCATTCTTGCTGGATGGGTTCGGAGCCGAACCTCGGCTCCGACTCGGCCACTCTAAAAGCTCGAGAGCTAGTTCCACCGGCTTGAGGCTCCCCTATATCCCACAATGCTAGGCAGTAACTCCTCAGATCTTGTTTGCCGCTATAGCGATCGAGGTGCTCTTCAACCGGCTCGTCAGGTTAGTTGTTAAAACTAAGTTTAATCTTAGATAGACCCACTTTTAAGTTAGTTTTTCTTCTTTATTTTCTAAGTTAGGTAGTTTCCTACCATTCTTTTCTAAATTTTCCCCTTCTTTTCCAAAACTCACTAGAGTTCTTCCCTTGGGCCCTTAGGCCCAGTCCCTCCCTTCCTAGTAGTTGGAGTGACTGTGTTTTGTAGGGATTTAATTTCTAATTTAATTTAATTTAATTTAATTTTCAACAAGTGTAATCGGTGTGTGTGTGTGAGTGTGTGATTACACTTTCTTCTTTAGAGATGTCTAAAGAATCAAAGGTCTCAGGCTTTAAGAAGTGTGACTCGTGCTGTCAGAAGATGTCTCTGACAGACGGTCACACTTCTTGTGTATACTGCCTGGGACCTTTGCACCTGCAGGACTCATGTGCTGTTTGCCATGGCTTCAGCCCTAGAGTCCTGCAGGAGCGTAAAAATAAGCTCATTCTAAGGGGCTTATTGAAGCCTGAGGGTCCCCCGACTCAATCTTCGGGGAAACCCTCGAAGCCTACCAGACCATCGGCTCCGGTATCTGAGTCGTCTTCTGGGGCTTCGAAGGCTGTTCGAACATCGGCTCTGGCTGGAGCCGATGATTCTCGAACTCATGTCTCTACTATTTCCTCACCGGTGAGTCGGCTCCGATCAGATTGTCGGAACTGACCTCCAGAAAAAGGTCCTGGTCACCATCTATCGGCTCCGTTCATTCGGCTCCAGCATCACCATTGTTGTCTGAACGGAGCCATAGATCTCACTCCTCTAGGTCATCGAGACTATCAGATCATGACCTTCAGAGGGTAGTGAGTCGACTTCTTAAGTCCGAGGCACTGGCCCAGATGCTTCAAAGCCCGACTCAACAGTCGATGGCTAATCCCATCACTCAGAATGTTCCTCCTCTGACTCCTTTGAGTTCGGAGCCGGGGCGGCTCGGACCCGAGACTGTGGCTGCTTTGGAACCGATACCGTTGTCTTCGGTACCGTCGTCTGCTCCGATATCTTCCTTGGAGGAATCTCGGCGCCGGACTTCCCTCGTCGGCTCCGAGGGGGCGAGTGACATCGGACCCTTGTCTGACCCCGCTCTCCCTCTCGGTGCTTTGGCGCTGGTGAGTTCGGCTCCGACATCAGCCTCGGAGCCATCACTGTCGGTGCCGGGGGAGGTTTCCAGCTTTTCGGAGCGGAGACCTCTGGCTCTGCCTGACAGGGGTGCTTTCGAGGTCATGAGGAGCGTGTTAGAACCTGGTTCAACTCCACAGTCGGCTCCATCTGCCCCTCCCTCCACAGTGCCTCCGGTGATTTCTGCTCACTCCCTCATCCTGGATCGTAGAGAGCCAGCTCCTCAAGTATCCCCAGTGGGGATCTCCTCCTCTTCTGAGGCCTCTCCTGACCCAGTAGGAGAGCCTCCTAGGAAGAGGCAGTGCAAGAGGAAGCACATCAACTCCCCTGAGTCTGTCACCTCTGACACTGATTTAGAGGATTCTGAAGGTTCCCCTTGTTCCCCCTCTGAAGATGTCTCTTTTGCAGACATCCTCGAGATCTTAAAACAGAGGGGGAATTGGCCAGCCCTCAACCCTTCAGAGGATGAATCAGTGTATCTTGAGGCATTTGGCTCTCGCCCTTCCACCTCCTGGGTGTCCCCTCCCTTTGACCCCCTTATGCAAGTGGTGGCAAAGAAGGCCTGGACGGCTCCTGACTCTGTGGACCCCACCCCCAGGAGACCATCAAAATTTATCACTGCCCCCAAGGACAAAGAATTTTTAACCAAAGGCGTCTCTGTGGATGCTATGGTGGTGGCTGCGGCCACCAAGAAGGAGCTAGCTGATACTTCAGTGCCTGTCCATCCTCCTAACAAGGAGTCTAGGACTATGGACAAGTACGGGAAGTGGATGTTCTCGTCAGCGACCTTTTCTATGCGTTCGCTGAATTACCTGTGTCATTTCACTCGTCTCCAGAGAGATTTGCTCAAGGAAGTGAGCGAAATGTTAAAGGATCCAACAGCTGCAGGTTTTCTGGATAGGATGAACTCTCAGCTGGTGACCCTCAACTCAATAGTTAACTCCTCCATGCGCCTCCTTTCGTATGCGGTGAATGGAGCGAGTAGAGCAGCAGGTACAGGTGTGGCCTTACGTCGGCACACCTGGATGTGGCTATGTAATTTTGCGGACCCTTTCAAGGCGTCCTTCACTAATTCCCCGTTTGATGGATCATCCATCTTTGGTCCTCAAGTGAAGGAAACCCTGACTAGGTGCGAGACTGAAGGCAAGACTCTCTCTGCCATGGGAGTCCGTTTTTCTACTCCTTCTAGACCTTACCCCAAAGGCCAGAAGGGGGGAAAGATGTGGTTCCGCAAACAATCTCAGGGAGATTTGCCTGACTCACAGAGTCGGTTCCCCTCTAGAGGCAGAGGGGGGAACAATAATGGTAGACGCCGTCCTAGAGGCAGATGGGGCCTGCAGAATCAGGGCAGTCGAGAGACCTTCTCCGACAAGCCCTTTCAGCATCCCTGAGGGGTTGCCCGACTGTCCACCTTCGGAGGCAGTTGGGGGAAGATTATCTCTGTACCCAGAAGCCTGGCTATCCCTAACTCAAGACAAGTGGGTACAGTCTATCATTTCCGAAGGCTACAGAATCCCATTCTTTCTCATTCCAAAGCAATCCAAAAAATCCCTTCCAGACGTTCCACCCAGTCAAAGGGAGCAAGCAGCACTAGAAATTTCAAAGCTGCTTGCAAAAAGAGCCATTCAACCAGTTCCAGCAGACCAACAAGGATCCGGAATCTACTCCAAATTCTTTTTGGTTCCAAAGAAAACAGGGGACTGGAGACCCATTTTGGATCTCAGCAGCTTGAACAAGTTTGTCAAGAAAACAAAGTTTCGGATGGTCACGCTGCAGTCCATTCTACCCCTTTTGGGGCGGGACAATTGGATGTGCTCTATAGATCTCCAGGATGCGTACTATCACATCAGGATGAGTCGACGCTCCAGGAGATTCCTCCGCTTCAGGCTGGGAACCAGTCATTTCCAATTCAGGGCCCTGCCCTTTGGACTCACTACAGCCCCCCGAGTGTTTACCAAATGCATGGCAGTGGTCGCTTCTCATCTGAGATGACAAGGATTCCAAGTGTTTCCGTATTTAGACGACTGGTTCCTTACAGCCCCCACCAAGCATCTTCTGCTTCTTGCCAGAGACTACACTTTTCACACTTGTCAAACACTAGGCATTTCAATAAATTACAAAAAGTCTGTCTTGTCGCCTTGTCGTGTTATTACCTTCATAGGTGCAAATCTAGACACAGTCAACATGTCAGCCACACTCACAGACCAGAGAATAGCAGACATACACAGACAAGTCTCACTTGTCTTGCAGAGCAACAAGATCAAAGTCAGACTGATCCTAAAGGTATTAGGGATAATGGCGGCTGCTATCCCTCTCCTCCCTTTAGCCCGATTCCACATGAGAATTTTACAATGGATGCTCTTCACACAATGGTCATACCAACAACTTCCAATGTCCCATTCCATTGCGATAACACAATCGTGCAGGAATCATCTTTCTTGGTGGATCACATCCCCCCAACTCTTTCTGGGGAGACCCTTTGTTCCTCCCCCTCCGGTTGCTACTCCGACAACGGACGCCTCCCTGATCGGGTGGGGGGGGCATTACCAGGGCAGGACGGTCCAGGGAACGTGGCAACCTTTCGAATGCCACTTGCACATAAATGTTCTAGAGATGAGAGCAGTGCTTCTAGCATTGCAAGCCCTACAAGACTCTCTTCCCAAAGGAACTATAGCAATTCAGACAGACAATATGTCTGTAGTGTGGTACATCAACAAACAAGGCGGAACCAGATCCTACCCCCTATGTCGAGAGGCACTCAGACTGTGGCAATGGGCGATTTCTTCTCAGCGGTTTCTGTTAGCAACGCACATTCCCGGGAAGTCCAATGTGATTGCAGACAAATTGAGCAGAGCTATTCTCATGCCTCACGTGTGCTCTCTGAAAAATTCAGTGTTGGAGAAAGTTTTTCAAAAGTGGGGCCGGCCTTGCTGCGACCTTTTTGCTACTCTCCAAAACAGCAAGTGCAACGATTTCTTCACCCTCTTTCCCCAACCAGGCCATCCCAGCAGAGACGCTCTAGTCCACAATTGGCTCCGGGAACTTCTGTATGCCTTTCCTCCCTTCCCACTGATATCTCAACTAATTCAGAAAGCCATCGCTCAGAAAGCTTCCATGATCCTCATTGCTCCTTACTGGCCTCGACAGATTTGGTTCCCATTTCTTTACCATTATCTGTTGGAGCAACCTTGGCATCTGGACCCAGTTCCAGACCTCTTGACCCATCAGTCGGGTCAGTTGCACCACTCCCTCCCTTCTCTGAACCTCACAGCGTGGTTCCTCCAATTCCAATTCTAGCCAGGCTTCCTCTAATATCTCACTCAGTTCGAGATATTTTGATAGCCTCTCATAAATCTTCCACTCGGAAGATTTATCATAGTAAGTGGAAACATTTTTCCTGTTGGGTGCAGTCAAAGGATATAGATCCTTTCACTGCTTCCATTCAATCAGTTTTAGACTTTCTAGCCGAACTTTTCCACTCAGGTTCGTCTCCGTCTACCATCAAAGTTCAATTGGCAGCAATATCGAACTTTCATGTTGGAGTCTCAGAGTCCTCCATTATGTCTCACAAACTCTGCAAAGCCTTTTTAAAGGGAGTTTTTCTCCTCAAACCACCTATCAGGGATCCTCCTCCTCAATGGGATCTCAACTTGGTTCTAGCGTCTTTAATTCTTCCCCCTTTTGAACCTGCGGCTTCATGCTCAATGAAGTTACTATCTTGGAAAACACTCTTTTTGGTAGCTATTACTTCAGCCAGAAGAGTCTCTGAACTCCATGCTCTGTGTAGTCGATCCCCTTATCTCTTGTTTCATAAGGATAGGGTGTCCTTACGTACTAACCCGTCCTTTTTGCCTAAGGCAGCTTCACCGGCAAATTTGAATCAAACCATTGATCTTCCGGTGTTCTTTCCTAACTATTCGAACCGATCAGAACAAAATTGCATTGGTTAGACGTTCATCGTCAACTTAGGTACTATTTAGACAGGACCAAACAATTCAGGAAGTCTGATCAACTGTTTGTTTCCTATGCAGAAGGTAGAATGGGCCTTCCAGTTTCTAAGGTATCTCTTTCTAGATGGCTTACTTCGTTGATCACCTTTGTGTATGGGATCAGACATCAACAGTTGCCAACCAAACCCAGGGCTCATTCAACTAGAGCTTTAGCCACATCTATAGCTTTCCAAGACAGACTGCCTATTGATTCGATTTGTTCTGCAGCTACTTGGGCTTCTCCCCATACTTTCATTTCTCATTATAAGTTGGACTTAGCCTCTAGGGACCGAGCCAACTTTGGTTCCACTGTACTCAAGAGTCTGTTCCGATAGGCCACCCGGGACAAGGTGCTAGGGACGCGGTCCCATCCAGCAAGAATGAAGGCGAGATAGACAACTTAACATTTAGAAGTTATGTACCTACCATAACGTTCCATGTTAGTTGTCTTCTTCTCGCCTTCTTTCTTGCGTCCCTCCCTCCTTCCCCCTAGCCTGGACAGATGTAGAGGAGTTTGTTTTGTGACCTTTTTATCCTTTTCCATATAATGGAATTTTTTCTAGCTGGGCCTAGCTTACAAACAAGATCTGAGGAGTTACCGCCTAGCATTGTGGGATATAGGGGAGCCTCGAGCCGGTGGAACTAGCTCTCGAGCTTTTAGAGTGGCCGAGTCGGAGCCGAGGTTCGGCTTTGAACCCATCCAGCAAGAAAGAAGGCGAGAAGAAGACAACTAACATGGAACGTTATGGTAGGTACATAACTTCTAATTATAGAACTATAGACTGTTTAGAAAGATTTGTAAAGTCTAGGAAATCAGAAATGATGAAGTCATTTTTTGTTAGTTATATTGGACCCAAACTTGAGTATGGAATAACAATATGTAAACATTATAAGAAAACAGTTATGAGTAAACTGGATAGAGTACAGTGGAAATATACTAAGGGCATCCATGGATGTGAAAATTTAAGTTATTATGAAAGACTAAAATATCTGAACTTGTAGTGTCTCATATAGTTATTTAAGATATGTTATTCAGGTATATAGGGCATTTAGAGACAACTACATCTGAGAATGTAATGGGTTATCAAAAAGTAGAACAGAATCATCAGACAACCTGTGTAAAAGTTCCTATAGGAATGAGAAGTGTACTAATTGGTTCTCTGAGAGTGTAGCTGATGTATGGAATAGACTACCAAATTACATTAAAGCAAGGACTAGTTTAGATATTTTAATAACAGCCTGGATATTTGTTATGGTAACAACTGTTTTGCTAAATTGGCAGGCTGGAAGGGCATTATTGCCTATGCTTAAAATATCTGTATGTATGTATGTATATGCTTTAATTCTTGCTCAGTTTTAGCTGTAAGCATAATGGGTACCTTACATGAAACGTGAAACACAAGAAATGCTTCAGTTGCTACAGCTATATGATATTCTACCTGTAAGCATCATAAACCTTCAAACAACCCAGCATAACTCTTCAACATGTAATCCTCATTGTTTGTTCCAGATTCTGCATTCCTTAAGTTTTTATCCTCATGGTGAAGTACTAATGACTTCTGAATACAGTGTCTTGTCTTTAGGTTCTGAACTCCAAATATTGCTTTTGATTGCCTCTACTACTGCATTGCATTAGCTTTAATACTGTTTAAACATTGGAGTTAGCTGCTTTTTCAAATGTTCTGCAGTCCCATGCATACATTCTCACAGCTCTGAGTCACAGTTTTAGGGTGTTTCTAGTTTCATTTTGAAGATTGTGACAAGACAATGTATATTTATTTATCATTCCTACCAGTAAAACTGCTTTCACTTTTCATCTCAGTAGTATGAACTCTTTTTTTATGATGTCCAAGGTAACACAAGTAGCTCTTCATACTTGTTACTTTAGATGTCTTTTCAGTGACATTCTGAGATAATAACTTGAGCTTTTTGTTTTTGTACACAGAGCTCAATTCAAAGTTGTCCAAATGGCTTTAGTATGTGCCCAGAGTAACAATAACATATGTACAAACTTGTTCAGTTTGAAGGTTAAGTGTAGCATTTTATGCACCAATGTCCAGTTTTCTAAACCACTTGATTTGTTCAGAACAATATTTTACTTAAGGCAGATTCTTTGTAGTTTGCTGCATGCCTGCAGCTTTCTAAACCACTTGATTTCTTGTGAAAATGAAGTTTTATATATATATATATATATATATATATATATATATATATCTAAGCACAAGTGTAGTAGACCCATGTGGTCTACCTTGCCACATGTATATGCTGTACCGCATTTTACGTGGGCAAGACAGATCGTAGGTTAAGGGACCGGATAAGAGAACACTTGTATAATATAAGGATAGAATCCTGTAATAATGCACTGTCTAAACATGTACAAGAAACATCCAAGGAACATGTTTTTAGATTCCAGGTTATCCCGGTTAATCAAGCCACCATTAGACGTGGGGATGTATCTAATAAAACAGAACAAAATGAGACAAAGTGGATCATTAGACTTAGAGCGGATCGTACACCAGGGTTAAATGATAGGGTCCCGATTAAGCCAGTGTTGAAAGCGAGGAAGAAAATAAACATAATATGATGAATATAATACCACAACGTGGATATTGTCCTATGTTGTAGGTTTAATCATTTTGTATATATATGTTATTATATGGAATTGGGGTAATGAAATGACTAGCATATAATAAGCACTTGCACTTATATAGTTATATACATATATAAATTAAATGGCATAAACAGAAATGAAATGTATGATTTTATTGTTTTTAATTTTATGTATCTGATGTAGTAAATATTTGTAACTGTGTTTTTATTCATGAGTATTTAATAGAAAGTATAGTATTTATTGTATGTATTCATGTGGGATAATTTATATAGGATATGACATCAGAGGAAGGGGGAAATAATGTGTATATAAAGATCAAGTGTTTGCTTAAATGCTATTGGCCTGAGGAAGCCTACGGGTGAAAGCGCTAGCCATTTATTTGTAATAAAAGTTTTAATTATTAGGAGCTGCTTGCTGCCTATTCATTTACCTTGTGAGTACAAGTCTGGATATTTTTATTGGAACTATCGTTGGTCTGTGGACATTACTGATTATTTATGAGTGGAAAGGAGTAAGGCTGTAGTTACATTGAGCTGAAGAGCGTTGGTAACCCAGCTGTGCTGTCTGAGAGGGATAACTATATTCAGCTAATTAGACTTACATCCACGAGAGTGACTGCCTTTTGTACTGGTGCCCTTCTACACTTGTGCTTAGATTTATTTAACAGATTTATTTTTGGAGTGGCACTTGTGGTGTGGTGGTGATATATCTTTTATTTATTTATATATATATATATATATATATATATATATATATATATATATATATATATAGTAGATTCCTGTTTAACTTGCAATATGTATGGAGTTTACTTTTCAGTACTGTGGGATTTTTTTTCCTGCTCTTCCTTAAAATAACCATTGTTTAGTTTGATGGCTTTCTCATCTGCAACATGAAGAAACGTGATGATTGGATCCTTTTTGATTTGTCTCTTAAGCCACTCACACTGGCATGTGGCTGAAAATGCCACTTTGTATTTTTGTTGGTACCTAATTGTTGTGTTGGGTGGGCGTTCGAAAGACATGCGTAATAGGCTAGCCTTCGTTGAAGGTTGAACATCGAGCTGGCACTTCGGCATTCGTGAAAAATCTACTGCCAATCATTAATGGACCGGAGTTCCGCTGTGGCGACCTCTAACCGGGAAAAGCCAAAAGACACAACAACCTAATTGTTGTGTTCTGCAATTTTGGCCATGGTAAAGTGATTCTGCACAGTTTCCTTTGCTCAAAGCACCTTTGAAAATTTGGCTTGTTTTTGAGGCTCTTGGCTGATTAGAGCTTAGCAAAGCTTGGTGTCCTTGCTTATGCCACTGAAATAATTTTCTTGCATCTAGTGTTTCCAGGCACAAGCTAAGTATTTGTATTTAAAAAAAAATCACACTTCCGCAAGCTATTTCAGTGATTGACTACTAACTTCTTGTTTTGTTTGTGCATTTATCTGTATTTAAAGGTGAAATTACTGCACTGCTCAACTGTCTTATTATTGGTCTGACTGACTTCAAAGTGTCTTCTCTAGATAACTTATTAAGGTTGTTTTGTGGTAGCATACACTCTCAAGCAGTCTTTTTGTGCTTTTACATTATGGCATTAGGTGGTGGCCTGTTGTATCTGAGTTGGAAAACAAGAAGTTATGTACTCACCATAACGTTCGATGTATGTAGTCCATCTTGCCTCACATTCTTACCAGTGGGGTTCGGAGCCAAACCTCGGCTCCGACTCGGCCATACTCTAGCTCAAAGTCTCCAATTGGCTCATGGCTAAGAGGTATCCCATGCTGCACTGCTCCCTTTCCCCAGATCATGTTTGCTGCAAGCTCAGGCAATCACACTCCACACACACAACACATGGAGAGGAAGAATCAGCCCAACAACAAAAAGATTACTGAAACCAGAACTAACATTTAGGCCTTCCAGGAGGGGGAAGGCGGGAGGGTAAGTAAGAATGTGAGGCAAGATGGACTACATATATCGAACGTTATGGTGAGTACATAACTTCTTGATGTTATGTAGTCCAATCTCGCCTACATTCTTACCCGTGGGACAGCGTCCCCAGCACTTGAACTTTGGGCGGCTCAGCGGAAAATACTCCTGAGCACTGTGGAACCAAAGGAAGATCTGCCTCTGGATATCAAATCCAATTTGTAGTGACTGATAAAGGTGTGAGGAGATGCCCTTGTAGCCACAGCACAAATATTATCCATAGACATCCTGGCCTGAAATGCCGTAGAGGTAGACATCAATTGTGTAGAATGAGCCTTCACCTTAAAAGGTAATTCCTTACCGCTTGAGGCATAAATGAAGGAAATATATCTAGATATCCATCTGGATAGCGTTACTTTAGAAACAGGAGACCCAAGTCTATTGTCTGAAAATGAGACAAATAGCTGATCTGATTTCCTAAGATACTTCTTTCTATGTAAATAGAAACGCAATTGTCTTTGAACATCTAGCTGGTGGAATTTAAATTCTGCCTTATTAGAAAATTCTGGGAAAAATGCAGGCAGCTCAATAGACTGGTTGAGGTTAATAACCAAAGCAACCTTTGGCATAAAGGACAGATTTGGTCTGAGGGAAACCCTATCCTTGTGAAATACAAAGTAAGGAGGTCTAACTGACAAAGCTTGGAGCTCAGAGACTCGCCTAGCTGAAGTGATGGCTACCAAAAAGTTTGTTTTCCATGACAAATATTTGAAGTCACAAGTAGCTGCAGGCTCAAAGGGAGATGAAGTGAGACACTGTTTCACAAAATTGAGGTCCCATGGCATTACGGGATCAAAGACTGGAGGTCGAAGTAGCATAGTGCCCTTCAAGAATGTCTTACAAAGTCTATGCGCCATTAGACTGAGTTCATTAGCGACATGAAAGGTGGAGATAGCCACTAACTGAACTTTAATGGTTGCAGCAGCTGACCCTTGACTGAAAAGCATGGAGAGAAATTCCAGAACTGATAAAATTGGTGCGGTGTAAGGTTCAGTCTGCCTTTCAGGAGCCCAGATGGAGAATCTTTTCCATTTACTGGAATAAATCTTCCTAGTCAAAGGCTTATGGGAAGAAGACAGAATATGAACCACTTCAGGAGAAAAATGATGAAGCCTGACTAGTGATGGAACTGGAGTAGCCAAGCTGTCAACCGGAGAGTCTGAAGAGAGGGATGGAACTGCCCTGACATATGAGTCAATAGGTCTGGCTGTGGGTCCAGAATCCAGGGGTCATCCATGAGATAGGGATGGAGAAAGGGGAACCAAATTTGATGAGGCCAGTGTGGGGCAATCAGAATCATTCCGCTTCCCAAGAATTGTACTTTCTGAATAACCTTTGCTACCATAGGAACAGGTGGGAAGGCATATAGTAGACTGGAGGGTCAATCGTGAACTAGAGTGTCCCTGGGTGTCTCCCCCTGAGGGGGGATAAGGGTGAAGTAGCTGCTGCACTTGGTATTGAGGGGACTGGCAAATAGGTCGCAGCAAGGCTGACCCCATCTGTGGAAAATCTGCTCCGCAACCTGCTTGTTCAGGGACCACTCATGAGGCATCAGAATAACTCTGCTCAGCCTGTCGGCAATCATGTTGACTTCCCCGGAATGTGCATTGCCACAAGGAAGCATTGGGAAGACACTGCCCAAAGCCACACTCGAATAGCCTCTCTGCAAAGGGGATATGACTTGATTCCCCCCTGTTTGTTCAGATACCGTACCACCTACATGTTGTCCGAGTGGATTGCCATCGTCCCGAGAGGAAGAAAGCTCTGGAGTGCTTGCAACGCTAATAGCACTGCTCTCATCTCCAAGACATTGATATGCAAATGTATCTTGTGTTCTTGCCACGTGCCTTGGACTGTCCTGCCGAGATAATGCCCCCCCACCCAATCTGGGAAGCATCCGTGGTCACCGTGGCAACTGGAGGAGATGGAACAAAGGGCTTTCCCACATTGAGATTGCTGGTCTGAAGCCTCCAGCGTAGATCCTGCTTGCACTTGTCTGTAATCATAATAAGATGGGAAAGCAGAAGGTGCTGTAGGGACCACTGGGCAAAGAGTAGTCACTGAAGGAGCCTCATGTGTAGTCTTGCAAGAGGGACTAGCATAATTGTGGCAGCCATTGTCCCTAACAATTTGAGAACCATTTCTGCCTTTACCTTTTTTCAGTGGAAGCAACGCGTAGACCTGTTGTTGCAAAACCTGAATTTTTTTTTGTGGTAAGAAAGCCCTCATGAGCACGGTGTCTAAATCGATGCCTATAAAGGTGATACACTTTGAGGGCAACAAGGAAGACTTTTCCCAGTTTAGTGTGATACCCAATCACTGACACAGCACAATGGTGGCGTCCCTGGTCTGTAGTAGTAGATGCCTGGTGGTGGCAGACAGGAGCCAGTTGTCCAGGTATGGAAACACTTGAAATCCCTGACATCTCAAGTGAGCTGTCACCACTGCCATACATTTGGTGAACACCCTGGGGGCTGTGGTGAGACCAAAGGACAGGGCTCGAAACTGACAATGACTGGCTCCCAGCCGGAAGTGTAAATGATGTCTGGATGCCATGTCCATCTTTATATGGTAGTAAGCATCCTTGAGGTCAATGGAGCACATCCATACTTCTTTCCCCAACCATGGGAGAATAGACTGTAATGTGACCATTTGGAACTTGGACTTTTTTACATGGAGGTTCAAGCGACTGAGATCCAAGATGGGTCTCAGGCCCCCTGTTTTTTTCAGCACCAAAAATAATCTTGAGTAAGTCCCTAATCTGAGCTGGTCTGAGGGGACATGCTGGATGGTTCCTTTTGCTAGCAGCTTTTGAACTTCTGAAGCTGCAGAATTGCTTTGACTGGGTGGGGCATCTGGGATTCTCTTGGTTGGTGGGGGATGAGAACAGAAGGGAATATGATATCCTCCAGAAATTATCTTTAATACCCACTTGTCCTGGGTGATGCCTCGCCAGGCTTCTGGGTATAGCGAAATGTGACCCCCGACTGGCTCTGGAGAAGTGCAGTCAGGCCTCCCATCAGGAGCTCTGGTAGGGGGAACTGCAAAAGGAATCATGATCCCCCTGGTTACACGGGCCTCCTTTGCCTCTAGGGTGGCATCTACCTGAGTTACCACCCCCTCCCCTGCCTCTGGAGGGGGAATCACTTTATGCATCTTGAAAAAAAACCTCTGCGGCTTTCTGAACCACATTTTCCCACCCTTCTGGCCCTTGGGATAAGGTCTAGAAGGCATGGAAAAATGGACTCCCATGGCAGACAGGGTTTTTCCTTCCTGCTCGCACGTAGTGAGAGTATCCTTCACCTTGGTTCCGGACAATGATGAACCATCAAGTGGGGCATTGATGAACGTAAACTTGAAGGTCTCAGTGAAATTACACAGGCGCATCCAGGAGTGCCTCCTAAGAGAGACTCTGGAACTCGCTGCCCTGCTCGCTCCATCGGCTGCATGCAAGATCAGCCTCATGGAGGAGTTAGCAATAGAATTTAGGGTAGACATCTGGACATTGAACTTCTGAGCCACTGCGTCAGAAACGTTACCCTGCAGAGACTCTCCAAGCACTTTTAGGAGATCTCTTTGGAGCTGTGTAAAATATGACAAATAGTTCAGCAACCGCAGAGTAAAGGCCGCTGAAGAAAACATACTCTTCCCATACCAGTCCATGGTCCTAGACTCCTTGTTAGGGGGATGGACAGTAGATGAAGTCTCAGCCAGTTCCTTCTTTGTGGCCACTGCCATCACCATGGCATCTACTGGAACGCCCTTTGTGAGAAATTCCTTGTCAGCTGGGGTGGACAGAAACTTGTTGGGTCTCCTGGGGACTGGTTCCACAGTGTCAGAGGTTTCCCACACCCTTCGACAAACAAGATCCAGGAGTTCATCGAATGGGGGAGAAACCTAAGAGCCTGAGGGTTGAGATCCAAATGCCTTCAGGAACACCGACTCCTCCTCAGAGGGAGAGTTGGAGGGCCAGTCACCTTTCTGTTTCAAGATCTTTAGGATATCTGAGAAAGAGATATCTTCAGAGGACAACTTGGGGGACCCCTCTGACTCCTCGAGGTCGGTGTCCAAAGTGATAGACTCATCCTGGGAGTTGATGTGCTTCCTCTTGCACACTCTTTTTCTGGGGGGGCTCTTCAGGCAAACACTCTGGGGAGACTCATAGAGGTATCCTAAGGCCTTGGGTCTCTGCTGTCCAAAGACAGAGGGTGATAAGAAACTGATACCAGTGCTGGAGGGGGTAGAGTGTCAGTGTCATCAGACGCAGCTGAGGACCTGGCCAGCACACTCCTCATGACCTCTAAAGCTGATCCCCCCGGCTCTGAAGAATGACCAGCTGTGGAAGCCCTCGGGGCCAAAGGGATAAGGTCCGAAGCCAAGGTAGGGCCCAAGCTCACCCATGCCAAAGCACCAAGCAGGAGGCTAGGAGCTGAAGAAGATCGACCCGAGACCTCTCCCTCAGGTCTGACCAAGGAACTGTGAGCCCCGGACCCCTCGGACGCAGCCGACAGGGTCAGAGCAGAGATCGGAACCGAGATGCCAGGATGGGCTACTGGAGCCGACCTAAAGGCATCAGACGGAACTGACAACTCTGGCTCTGAAATCCGAGAAAGGCTCGGAGGAGGAACATACGAGGATGGATGGGTGACAGGCTCTGGGGCCAATTGGGCTGGAGCCGAAAACAATTTGGCCAACACCAGTGATTGGAGCAGTCTCTGTACCACTCTATACACATCGCCATCCGAGAGAGTCCTGGAGGACCTAGAGGATAAGGTCAGAGATCTGGACCTCCCTACAGAAGGAGACTTACAAGAAGGAGAAACCGGTCTAGAAACTGGAGCCCGGCTCCGAACAAGTATCTCCATCACCAGCTCCGAGAGACTGGGAGCCAATGTTGACTTGGTCAATTCACCCACTTCCTTCTCCCCCAAAGCCAATGGAGCCAAGGAAGCTAAAGTAGACTTGGCAACTTTCTCTGGCGGCTCTGATAAAACTGATGGAGCCAGAGAGCGTTTTTTGATTGAGAGGTCTTGTCTGTTTTAGAGGGAGAGGACTTAGAACTGGAAGCCCTCTCCAAGTCTTCTTCGAAGGAGGGTTTCAGTAATCCCTTCAGGATCAGTTTGTTCTTCCTCTCTGGAAGAACGCATGGGCTAAAGGCGTGACAGAACACACAGGATTCTTGGAGGTGGTTTGGGAGACATGATCTGCCTTTTACAAACCCGAACTGGGTAGGGTCCAGAATTTGGAGATTACCAATGTCATTGTTTATACGTTCCATAGCCTTGCAGACCAGGCTCATCAGGCTATTGGGGCGGTAGTTCCCAGGGTCCGTGGTGGATCCCCCTTTGTGGAGTGGGATAACCATTGCTGTGCGCCATTCAGTGGGCACAAAACCTGAGGTGAGGCTATGATTGAACATGGTACTTAGATGTGGTGCCAGTTCGTTCTGTAGTTCATGTAGAATGCAGCCTCGGATGTTGTCAGGTCCCATGGATGCTGTGTTCTTGGCTTTGGAGAGTGTGCTTTTTACCTGTGCAGCCATGATTACAGGAACTTTGCATTCTTCCGGTATAGAGACGGGCCCTTTAGGGGATGAGAGAGGGGTAAAGTTAGCACTGAACTTATCTGCCAGAATGTTGGCAATATCAGTTGGTTCTGTATATTTAGTGCCATTGTACTGTAACTCAGAGCAGATCTGAGTGTTGCCATTGAGATTCTTGACATAGCTATAGACTGCTTTGTGGTTGTCTTTAGAATCAGTGGCGATTTTGTTTTCGTAACTAGCTATGGTGGATTTTATGAGGTATCTCAGCTTTTTACTGAGGCTGACTATGGAGTTCCTCCAATCATGGGAATTTACTTTTTTTTGCAACAGTTTCTTTATTCTGTTGCAGAGTTTGTTTATAGCAGGGGACCACCAGATTGGCTTCCTTTTTTTGGAGGATAGCATCTTGGTTCTGTTAGGGATTGCACGATCCATGCATGTGTGTAAGTGCTTATAAAGTGCAATTGTATAGGATTCATCAGTCGTACCTCTATTGTCCGTCAGCATGGGTGTCGTGAAGTTTGCCACTTCTGTCTTAAGAAGCGTGAAGTTGGCTTTGGAGAACTTTTTACAGTAGTTTCCCTAATGGGGGTTGGGGGTGGGTTGTGGATGTCTAGGGTGATTTGCTTGTGGTCGGATATGACCAATGAAAAATTGACCCCTGGTGTGGAACACCGGTTGCCCATGTTGGTAATGACCAGGTCTAGGATATTACTGCTCCTGGTGGGGGTGTGGATAAGTTGATACAAGGCATTGGAATTTATGAATTCCAGGAAACTTTGAGCACAAGAGTTGGTATATGAGTAGTTTTCCCAGTTAATGGTGGGATAGTTGAAATCGCCCATTATTAGGGTGTTAGGTTGTACCCTAATATTTTCCAGTACATCAAGAAATGAGGAGTGGGAATCCTGGGGCATGGTGGGGGATCTGTAGCAAGGTACAATTTGGATTGTGGTCTTGCCCAGAGTTAGTTGCACTTGGATAATCTTGGATGCATTATGCTGAGCAACTAGCCTGGAGGTGTGGATATCCTTAATGAATATGGACACACTTCCACCTTTAGTGCTTCAGTCCAGGTTAGGTGGCCGAAAGGTGTGGCATGAATTATAGCCTGGTAATGCAGGGGTGCTCTCTGCAGCCTTGAACTAGGTCTCTGTCACTGCACAGATGTCGATGTTCTCCATTTTAAGGAGTGCCTCAAGTGAGTGCATTTTGAGGTTTAGACTTCTAGCATTAAGTAGCATTACCCTCAGATTTTGCTTGCTTGTACCTGTTACAGTGGTGAATTTGTCATTTGAATCTTGCCTAAAAAAGGCACTATAGGGTTGCCAAGAGCCTTAGCCAGTGTCCAGTATCCCAAGGGCGACAGGTGCAGGCCATCTCTGGCAAAGCATCGTGGTTTGTCAATCATGTCATCCCAGGCAGACAGATACTGGATCCTCTTAGAATGACACTAGAAGCTTAGCCAATTATTGAAGTCAGTCATTTTGTCCTTATACTGTGGTATCATTCTGGGTGATGGCAGGATGCTACTCAGGGCTAGGGTCATACCTGCCTGGGCTGCAAGATCTGACAGCTCCTCCATGTCTCTTCAGGTAGTCCAGGGAGGTACATATCAGGTCATTCACACCAACATGGACAATGACAGAGTCATATTTGTACTTGTTGTGGAGTGACCTGAGTGCATGTGTTATGTGGTGGATCCTGGCACCTGACAGGCAGCTGACAGTAACTTTCTCCTTGTTTAACCTGGTGAGTGGAACATCAGTGTGCCTGACTATAGAGTTACCTATGACTAGAGTGTTGGGTACGTTGTTATGACTTATGGGCTGTGTTTGAGTGGCACACTGAGTTTGTGGGCTATGTGTCATTTGGGTTGTGTTGGGGGGTAGAGGTTGCTTGCGTTTCTGCTTTGGAGGTCCCTGTTGCTTGGGTAGATTTTTTTGAGAGCCTCCACGAATGTAGGTGTGTGTTTTGTGTTTCTATGTGTTTTTTTTTGGTGGTGTAGGATTTGTGGGACTATGTGATGAGTGTGGTGTGGTGCAAGTGTTTACCTTCTCCTCTTGACTGTCTAGTTCAGTCTTGGATGAAGAGAGCTTTGCTTCCAATTTGGCTATATAAGTGCATTTCTCACAGGTTGTAGTGTTGGGTGGTAGTAGGAGAGGGTTGTCTGTGTACATGAGGCAATTGCTGCATTGCCCCAAGATGCCCAGATTCATCATGTAGACAGGAGAAAACACCAGGAGCTGACCCTTAGACATGCCTGGATAGGTGCCTATTTATTAAGTACTAAAAACTGTTTTCCTTTAGACAAGTGAGGAAAGTTGAGTGCTGTAGTAATGTGTAGCTTATTTAGTGCTTACAATGAGTTCTGAACAAGTGCTGAGCTCAAAGAAACAGATTTGAGTGCTGAAACTAGAAAACTGGCTAGTTCTAAGAAACAAAATTAAGCTAGAAGGCTTCCCTCCAACACAGAAAGGCTTGGGGGCTCAGAAGCTTACAAACAGTCCTGGATACAGCAAATCTGTTACTGGACTAGACGACTTACAGGAAAGGCAGGAAACAAGCTTAGAAAATATTTTTTTTCGAGAGAAACTCAAGGTCATGCTGCTTAATGATAGGAGTTTAAAGATGAAACTGCACTCCCTGGAAGCACACCTCACCTTGAAGGATGCTGACATCTATGCAGTTACCGAAACACCGTTCAAGGGTTGGGTGAAGGTATATCTTTCTTTGTTAAAACCAAATACACTTCGAGACTGGTCAAACAGCATGACTCTCTCAAACTACTCCATGTCCAGTTAACTATTGGGAAAGTACCATGCCACATCATTGCTATAGATCCCCCACCATGAACCAGGATAAGCATACCTCCGACCTCCATTTACTGGAATCACTTGGCATACAGCCCAATACCTTAGTCATGGGAGATTTCAACTATCCTTCCATAGACTGGGAGGTATACATGAGCAAAAACAATCTCACCTAGAGGTTTCTGGACTTTGTTAGCACAAATGTTCTGGAACAGATAGTCTGCACCCCCACTAGAGGCTCTAATGTTCTGCACATAGTAATAACCAACATAGGAGTGTCACTGTGCTTCCCCATGAGTGATGCCTTCATTGGTTAGGTCAGACCACAAATCAGTCTTGTTTGAAGTAACTACTTGAACTGACACCCTCACAGGAACAAAAATTATAAAAAACTTTACCAAAGCTAACTACAGCCTACTAAACGATGGTATAAAAAGCTTCATACTACCACAATCACATATATCAATGATCACTATGTAGAAGTGCACGCAAATGCCCTGTACACACACTTAAGTGACTGCATAAACTCTACTGTACCTGACTGAATCAAAACCAGGTCTTCCTGTAAAAACAAGCCACTGTGGTGGATTTCAAGTATTAACAGATTATATAACAAAAGGAAGAAACTGTTGTCCAAAAGCAAGAGGGGTATCACTCTGCAGAGGAAGGGGTCCATCCTAAGCCTAAACAAGAAAATCAAAAACCTTCTAAAGCAAATTACAAAACTAAAAGTGCATCCCTAACCAAGGATAATCATAAGGCATTCTTTAACTGCACCCAAAGTCTAAATGGGAATGCCCAGCTATGTGCCAAACTGGTTGTAGATGGGATCACTCATACTACACCGGAAGATATTGCTAACTTGCTAGCTGACAGATTCATTGTAACCTTCACCCCCCCCCCCCCTATCCCCAACTACCATATCCCAAAGCATACCTGACACCAGGTTTCTGCCTAGTATCGCTAGAGAACAGGTCATTTCTGCACTCACTAAGGCCAAACATGACCTTAGTGGGGCCAGATAATATCCCAGGTTGTTTACTAAATAATCTAAAACAAGACCTAGAGGACCCACTTGGCATTCTCTTTAATACCTTGAAAACTGGTTATGTTCCAGCAGATTGGAGAACAGCAACAGTTATCCCCTTGCACAAAGAGGGGCCATCAACTGACCCTGGGAAGTACAGGCCCATAAGTCAACCAGCGTCATCTGTAAGGCCATGGAAAAAATTATCATGGAACTTATCAACAAGGACATAGATAACTTCCAAATGCTGGACCCAACCCAATTTGGCTTTGTTATGGGTAGATCATGCTTATTAAACTTGGTAGACTTCTTTGAGAATGTCACAAAAGCCATGGACGAAGGTAAGACAGTGCACACAGCCTATCTCGACCTTGCCAAAGCTTTTGACACAATCCTGCACTCTGGCATCATTGAGAAATTCTCCCAGCTGGGGATTAACCCTTACATTACTAGATGGGTAGCCAATTGGCTGACTGGCAGAGCCCATTTTGTCAAAATTGGTGACTCCACCTCCACCAGTAGACCCATCACCAGTGGAGTACACAGGGGTCTGTGCTGGGCCCCTTACTGTTTGGCATCTATTTCTCTGAAGTCCAGGCCAAAGTAGACAGCCTCTAACTAACCAAGTTTGCTGATAATTGCAAACTGGGAGCAATCACTGAGTCCCCCAATGGGCTACCAGAAATGAATGATTGGTGCCAAAGCCATAGTCTAAAACTAAATGCAAAAAAATGCATTATTATTATTATTCCCTTTGGCAAAACAGAGTTCCCCACAATTACAATATTGACAGCATCCCATGAGTTCCAACTCAGAGGTGCAAGACCCAGAAACACAGGTTGATAGCAATTTGAACTTTGACCACCAAGTTTCCACAATGGTAAGGAAAGCCTTCTACATAGTGTACCTTATAAGCATGGGCATAGCATCCAGGTCAAGGGAGGTTATAACTCCACTGTATTTGACCCTCATCAGACCACTAATAGAGTATAATGCACCCTTTTGCATGTACCTCACATTTGCACATGCAGCAGCTGGAGAGACCTCAGAGGTTTTTCACTAAGAAAATACAGGGACTCCAAACCATGACCTACTTGGACAGGCTGAAAGCCCTGTCACCTTACTATGTATCTTTGAGGCTGCTGAGAGGCGACTTGTGCCTGGCCTATAGGGTAATCACTGTCCCTGTCCTAATGGAAATGCTACACATCTGCAAGTCAAATGGCACAAGAGTCACTCACTCTAGGGATTTCAACCTAGCCTGTGACATTAACAGAACATGCTGGAGAGACAGACATGCCTCCCAGAGAATGCCACCTCTCTGGAATAGACTTCCTATTCACATAAAACAGAGCTCCTCACTGACCCTATTTAAATTCAACCTAGATAATTGCATGGGAGACCACAAATTCACCCCTGGGGTGGCACTCATGTCCCTCATGGACAGGAGTAGTCAGTGTTGATCACAGACTTACTCTGTTCATAAATTTCTTCTGCAAACTACCCAAAAAGAACAAATGGGTATACTTGGAATTAACATGACTAGGTTTGTAAAGGCTCTAGTGCTGCTAGCCTAGTAACCTCCTATGAACCTATGAGCCTGTATTCTGAAATCAGTAGAAAAAACTCACAAGTACACTTCTCAAAAATATTCACTTGGAAATGTATCCACAGAGCTTTTCATACTCCAGATTGACTTGAGAAAATGAGAAAAAATTCCACAAAAAATTTGCTGGAGATGTAAAATTGCACTTAATGCAAATTGGAAACATATTTTAATTGCTTATGTTAAATTATACTGGAACAACATAAATCAGTTTGCACAAGTATTATAGAATGGCAATGTCATGATCAATAAAGGGTTTGTTTAATTCAATCCATAAGATCAGAGCAAACAAAAAAAAATACCTCTACAAATTATTGGTCAAAAGTAATACAACTAATCGAGAAGTATGACCTGAATGATGGTCTGTCTCTTTAAGAAGTTATTATTTTAACATGAAACACTTAAAAATCAGTTAAGACCAGACAGGGTTCATCCACCATGAGGGGTTGTAAGTCAGATACTCTTCTTGTAGCTGTCAGACCAATGAGAACAGTTTTCCTTAAGTCAACTTGCAGGTTCAAATGGAGACAGTGTTAACTCTTCCAGCACAAAGTTAAGATGTCAAGGGATTTCCAAGATGGCTTCACTTTGACCTATGGCTTAATTTCACTGCAGAAAATAGAAACTGAGAAAAAGGGGCTAGAGAAATTGTCATTTTGGGTAAAATTCACTTTCTGGCTAGTAAGTACACTGCCTAGATGTCATCAAAGACAAAATGTAAAGAACCTGAAAGAAAATTGACCAGAAAAGGTAAAGTGAAAACTGACTGGGGAAGAATCTTGTAGCTGTTCAGCAAAAAACAGTTCATACTTCAGCTTTGATGACTTCCAGTAATTTACAAGAAAAAATAAATCATGTGATTAAAAAATGAAACATTGAAGGAATATATCAAGTCAAATAACAAAAGGCTGATAAAATAGAAGAAGCTTTAACTAGCTATTCAGATTAACTGATAAAATTACAATAATTAGAGGCTGAAAAGAAGAAAAGGCTGAAGAACTGTTTCAAAAATAGTAGAGTTAGGAGACAGAACACACAGCGAAAAAAATGAGATTTTATACTGCACCAGAGAAACTGGGAGAAACAGAATGTATTAATTTTATGAAAGCACAAATTAGCAACTGGATTGGTGTTCCACAGCAAACTTCGTTAACTGAAAGGACACATTGAGTGTATGCTTCTGACATTCAAGTAAGTGGTTTTATGATTATATGAAGTAGATCTGCTCAAAGACCTCTTTTAGTAAAAATGCAATCATACCAGCAGAAAGAATTGATCCTGAAAAAATGTGACAGAAATGAAAAGTATTAAAAATTGGAGACACTAGAGTTCTTATGGAAAATGATTATTCATTGTACACTAGGCAGAATTAAGAGAAGCAAATGTATCCCAACAATCAGGGAATGTTGAAAAGCAGGTATGATAATCAAGCTGGTGTATCCAGCTGTTTTCATAATACTTTTTCCTGGAGGACTGGAGGATCAAAGACATTTTAGATGAAGAGCAAGCTAAGGAAGAAAAAGAAAAAAAAAGAAATATCCAACAAAAAGTGAGCCAGCAATTAGAAGAGGACACCACTTCTCAATTTTCTGACAGTAAAGGTCATAGAGACTTCACCAGTGAAACCTTTTCCATTGTTCAAAAGGAAAATACCTGAGATTTGAACTAGACTCTGATGTTAAGAGATGCAGATGTTCAGGAAGGAAACTAGCAATACTGAAATTACTGGATAAATGGTAGACTATAAAGCATCAGTTATATTTGTGAATTATTACTTTACAGGAAAAAAGTGGCCAAGAAAGCGTGGTATTCTGTTGACAGTGTTAAATTTGTGAGTGAACTGTAAAGCATATACCCCCACTTTATATCATTAATGTTAAGAACAACACTAAAGGAAAGTAAATTTAAGTAAGACGATTTTTGTTCTTACTAGTGTTTGTATAAACATCATGATATAAACTGCATATTATATTACAAAGTCCTTTTTTACAGTCTGCAGTCAGGGGTATGTTACATGTTCTTTTTTCAGTGACTATTGTTGTTGTTGTATCTTTTGGCTTTTCCCGGTTAGGGTCGCCACAGCGGAACTCCGGTCCGCTAATGATTGGCAGTAGATTTTTACATACCAAGCTGCCAGTCCTGATGCACAACCTTCAACGAAGGTACGCCCATTCACGCATGTCTCAGCACATAAAACGCTTTAGCTGAGAATCGAACAGGACATCTTACTGTGAGGTGACTATTGTATACATTAAAAATATTAAAGTACACAAGTACTTTCTCTTAGCTATACAAAATATAGACTTTGTACTATAACAAAAGAAGAAAGGCTAGGCAGAAGCAAGTTTACATTGATACAATGCTGTGATCTAAAGTTGCCGAATTGGGGTGGGTTATAAAAGTATGCCGCTTATATTATATTTAGAGTTAAGATAACAGTTCCTCTTGTTTTGACAAGGGTGCATGTCTATATTAGTGTTCTTGGCTTAAGCTGTAAATACATTTATTTTGTAAACAAAAAGCATTGAAAATAAGAGAAAATAATGAAAGGCATGAAAAGACCTGCATTTCTTGTATATGCAAATATATGGAATTGTTTTTTTCATTAGCAAATGTTTTCAGTGAGAGACTTGAAGTCTGCAGCTGAAGGCAATTGGCTGGGGAAACTGCCCATTGTGTTCTGAGTGAAATTTACAAAAATTCCTTCATGATTCATATGCAAAGTTATTAGCTGTTTTTTTCTTGTTGCTGACTACTTTTACATGGAGTCCAGCTGTCTGCAGGTGCACACAATTAATATTGAGAGTGCTGAGCATTTTCTGTTGAGGGAAATGTAAAATGTAAAGGTACAATGGCAAGCAGTTCAGTGAAAAATAGTCTGAAATTATGAGAAGTGAATAAGACATGGTAGTCTCACTAGCAGCCTTAGTACTTCAACCCATTTAATAGAGTAGTGCACACTTTAATTCTATTTAAAGGTAACCAGTGCACTTTTTCTTAGGGCTATAAGGTAATGTTTTCTGAAAGCATGCAAGCTGTTTTTCATATCTGGGGATGGAAAGAAATAAGAAAAGAGCACACAGCAATCAATATAAATGGGAACACATGCTGTAACTGGTGCTTTAGAATGGGTAACCTTAATTTTAGATTAGGTATTGCCTGTGGGTTCATCTGTCAATTTGGGGCAATTGTTCCTATCTAGATGATTAAACCTCATTTGTTGAAAATGTACATAGTTCTGTGTGTTTGTTCTAAGTTAATAGGGAATGGGGTTATTCTTAAAATTTATTTAATTTTTTTGCTTGAGGGTTTTCATTAAAGCAAAAAGTCTTGAAAAATGTGACAGGTTCAACTGGAGATGAGAAGAAACAACTGTATAAAAGATCAGCCTACCAAATGACAGTGTGTTCAGATAAGACAAAAGTTGGAAATTCACATTCAAAAACTGTCATGTATAATGGGTAGGAACAAAAGTTTTTTTACCATAATGACTACTCTATCATTTAATTATATTAAGAAAATCAGATTGCCGGAGACAGATTGGAAAGAAATGAGAATGTGAATTTCATAAAGAAAGGATTCCAGTAGGGATATTCAGCAGGATATCAGGGAAAAAGGAAAATGAGAGTAATAATAATTGTTAGACAGGCACCAATAATGACAAAAGAGGGTAGAAAGACAATAATGGTTGATCTGTGTCATTATGGGCCTATTGGCAAAGGATAACGATTACACTGGCAGGTATTTATATTCCTTCAAAAACTGCTATTATGGAGCTTGAGAAAATTTGGGGAAAACAATCAGTTTTCAGAAGGGATATTACTTATAGCTGGGATTGGGACTTGATTTGCAATAGTGAGGATGTATTAATGGATATAGAAAGTAAAACATAACAAAACAAGGTACATTTCTGAAGAATTTTATGAAAATGTTTGTTATGGAAGACTTGAATTCAGTAGTAGGAATTTGAAATATATTTAGATATTATTCCCCAAGGTACACTAACTGGGCTAGACTGGATAGAAATTGTATTTCTCAGGAGCATGTGAATTGAAATGAAAGATTCAGCACATCCAATATTTATTTCAGATCATGCAGTAATAAAAACTAAGATAAAAATATAGGGTAATGAATCAAAAGTGTGACACTGGCACTTTCTCACCTATCTGTTAAAAAGAGAGAAATTCAAGGAATGGGTAGTAGAAATTATTTGATAGTTATTGAGGAACATAGAAATTTCTTCAGCTAGGATACTTAGTGAGTGTGATAAAATGAAAATGGAGTTTAAAAATAGGGTAGAGATAAAAGGAAAAGAAAATGGTTAAGAAGTAGCAGAAATTATCTGAAAGGGATGACAAAGGTTAAAGTACTGTAGTCTAAAAGGAACCTCACAAATAAGAAGAGGAGCAACTACAGAATGCTAAAGAGAAAATAAGCGAGTATCTAAACAATATTTACGAGTTTAGAAGGATTGGTGTTAAGCAACTATTTTTGATAATTCCAGAGAACAAACACTTTTTTTTTAAAACAAGAAACATATTTATTAAATTATCATGTATGACATAGGCAATCTTACATTTATATAAATGAAAATAAACCATACCGTCACAATCTCAGTTACAAACATTATACATTACAAACCATGCCGACATAACTGTAGCTGCAAACATTATACATCATTTATAATATAGCCAATCATTGTCAGTCAGCTGTTGCATAACTCATTCAGTTCCTGCCTGCTTTTAAACTTGTTCCTCCTCTGCATGTACTGATCCCACACTTCCCTTTTCTTCCAATGTAATTTGCTCATACCCTTTTCTGAAGATCCAAATTCCAGTTGTTTTATCTCTGTTACTATCTTCACTACTTCTAGTAAAGTTGGTTTAGACTTTGATTTCCATTTTCTAGTAATTACTTTTTTGGCAGCCATCATAATTAGACACAGCAAGGTCTTACTATGTCTAGCAATTCCGATTCTGTATCATAGCTCAGAAAATCATATCCTTAGTCAAATCAATTTACTCACCCAGTATATCCAACAGATTGCAGAGAACCTTTAAAGTCTGCCAACTCATTACACTCCCAGAAAATATGTTCCCAGTTACCTCTTTCTTCTGCATCACACCTCCAACATTTGCTGTCTACCCAAGGAAAAATTCTTTGGAGTCTACTTGGGGTATAAAAATACCTATGTAAACACTTCCAAGCAAAGATCCTAAATCTTCTAGATTTTGTTGCATATTTGGAGACATACATATATCTCCCATTGTTTCTTTATGAATTGCTTATCCAATCTCACTTCCCAATCCTGTCTAACCTCCTCTGATTCTTACAGTTGTCATGCAATATTTTATATGCTCTACTAACAATTCCTTTCTTAACAGCAACTCCTGTTCTAGATTCTACTAAAATCTCTACCAGTACTGGTCTTTCGTTTAGGACTCCCCTTATTTCCTTCTCTTTGCCTATACTCTGATATCAATCCTTGAAAGGGAAGGCAGTCTCTAACCTGCAGGCCACATAAATTCTTAACATCTTCCCATTCTATTACCTTTCCCTTTCTAATTATTTGCTCTCAATACCTTGAATCCCTTGCCAGTTTTCTCCAATAAATTCCAACTACCTTTTGCCTATTGTGTGTATCCCTAATTGCAGTCATCACTATCGGCAGAATCTCTTTTCTCCATTTCTGTGCCTGGTTAGTTTTGTTACTTTATGAATATAATGGGCCCCCATCAGTTCAGTGATAAATCAGTTCAGCGAACGGCATTTTCAGTGCACTTATATCACACATACCATTCATCAAACTGTTCATACTGAAATTACAGTACAGTGAGGAACAGGAAATTGACCCTTTCCCCACTGTAGTGTGATCTCAGAGTTGGTATAAATAATTAGCAGGGGGTGTGGAGGTCACAGCCCCTACACGAGTGGCATTTGATAAATGGCATTTCCAATGAAATGCTGTTTGTTGAAGGGTCACTTTGATGCAGTGATATAGATCTGAACATAATTTTCTGTATGATTATTGTCATTCTCCTTAAGGGTCTGCATTCAAAATCCCAGTCTCTCCTTGTTTTTTGAACTTCTCCACTGTATCATCATCATCTCTTTCCACTTTGAATTATGTTTTTCTGCTTGTGCTCTGTATAAGAGACTTAACTGTGTTGCTCTAAAATACACATTCAAATCAGGTAATCCTAGTCTGCCTTGTTTTATTGGAAGAATTATTTTATCCCACTCGACCCTTGCTATCTTCCCCTCTCAGATAAAATCCTTCAGCTCTTTTTAATTGCTTTCCACAACTTCTCCTCTGGTAGATAAAAGTATGCCTGACCTGTATATAAAGGATTAAAAACATTTTAACTGCTTGTATCTTACTATCTATATTCATATAACAAAGCCTGTAGTTTCTCAGTTTTTGAATTGTCTTCTATTTAGTCTGCTTCAACATATCCTTAGCTGCCACAATGGAATTATTTGTAATCCATACTTCTAAATACTTCATTTTATCATGTCCCCATAAATATGGATACTTCTGGACCAGTTCATGTGTGGGTACATAATTTACCACTATTTCCTTTGTTTTAGCTTCATTAATTTTGTATCCTGAGAAGATTTGAAACTTTCTTAAAATGTTCCACAACACTGTAATGTCCCTTTCTTATTTTATTAGGTATAAAATTATATTGTCTGCAAATAGAGCCAACTTTTCTTGATTACCATTCCAATTATATCCTTGAATTTCTGAGTCCCTTATTTTCTTTGCCAACAGTTCTAAATATAATGCAAACAACAAAGGGGAAAGAGAACACCCTTGCCTGGTTACTCTACTCATGCAGCAATTATCAGAGAGGACCCCACCCACTTTAATTTTCACCTCGGATCCCTCATATATACTCATAATCAACTTTATAATTTTATCAGGAAAAGCAACTACTTCCATTGCCCTGCTCACGAAGGCCCAGATTACTCTGTCAAATGCTTTCTCTGCATTAAGACCCACCAACAATAGTGGTGTTCTCTTACACTCTGCTTCCCTCTGGATCATCAGTGTTCCATTAATGTTACCCCATTACATTTAAAATTACTGAAAAAACTTTACTTCATAGCTTGCAAAGAAAGTCATGCACCATTAAAATAGTATCATTAAGAAGAAAAAATACTTACAGTTAACTTTCTCCCTTCTCTTCCCCTCTCTCATGTATTTTTCCAAAGCTTAATGAGATGAAGTAGGACATATGCTTTATAGTCTCTTACAAGTTTAAAAAAGTCCACAAAAATCCAATACTTCCAAATCCTCTTGTTCTGCCATGTTTCAAAAGTATAATTATTGTTTTGTAATCCCACATTTGTTAGCTTCCAAGTTACTGATTTTATTCTCTGATCATTAATAACATGAAGCAGGGCATATGCTTTAACTTCACTTTTGTGTTGAACAAAGGCCAAGGAAGTCCAATATTTTGAGATTTTCTTGTTCTGTCATGTTTCACAAATATAGTTATTGCTTTATCACCCCACATTTGTCAATTTCCAAATTACTAGCTTTATTCCTGTTCATCACAATTTACCAAATCATGTCTCTGCTTCATTTCAAATGTATTCTTGATTCTAACTCTTATGTTTTTTTCATTCTCTCAGGCATTTTCCATAACCATGGAAAAGATTTAAAGGGCTCAGTCTCTCTGTAGTCCTTATCATCAGAAGGACATGAAACAGAACATCTTTCTGTTTCACACCTCATCCTTTGTTGGAAAAACTTTTGTATTTCTTCCTTAGCATGTACTTCATCAAAAAATGATTTTGCCCTCCAGGGAAAATATTTTGAAGATGGCTAGGTACAGCAGTTAGCATCTCACACCTGTTTTTTGACATTCCCTAAATAATGGAATATATTTACTCCTCTTCTGCTTGGTGTAGAATGAGTAGTCATTCTACACAAACACTTTGCTGTCTCCCACTTTTAGTACTTTGTCCTTCTGCCAGAATTTTGTCAGAATCAACTCCTTCTGCCTGTAAGACTGCATCATTACTATTAAAGGTCTAGGTTGTTTTCTAATAACTAGATTTGGAGCATACACACTATGTGCCCTTTCAATTAACAATCGCTGTGGAATACCATGCAATTTCATAAAATGAATACAGTCTGTTCCTTCCAGCTTCTTGGGTACTTCAGAAAATCTCAGGTTTTCCTTACATGCTCTGTCCTGTAATTCTATTATTTTTTGAAGCATTTCTTCTTGTGCAGTCTCATATTCAGCCAGTCTTTTCTTCATTTCAACCTGAGTTTTGCAGTTCTCTCACCTTATCTGAATATCTGTTTAAAGCTTCTTCCATTTTTTCCAGATTTTTATTGTTTGTGTTGATATATTCCATCAATGTCTTGTTTACTTTAACCTGGTCTGTGTACTTTCCTCTAGGTTACTGGAAGTCATGTCTTGGACTTGCACTGCTTCTTACTGAACAACTGCAGTACTTCTCCCAGTCTGTGTTTTTTCCTCACCTTTTGAAGCTGATTTTCCCCCAGGTCCTTTATATTTCTTTTTTCCTGGCATCCAATCAGTGCACTTACTAGTCAGTTACTGAAATTTACCCAGAAATCTAGGTTCACTGGCTTTCTCTGCTAGGTTTCTGTTTTCAGACTGGGACAGCCAGAATTATGCTGTCACTCAATGTACAGCCATCTTGGAAGCCTTAGTTTCATCTTTGCTGGCATCCGGGCACTGTAGTTACTAGACAGAAACTGAATTTACTAAAAGTGGCAGAGTTAGTTGCCCTTGTCTTTCATTTTTCTTTTTTAACACTGGAACAGCTGAAGCTAAGCTGTTTGTCAGTGTGTAAATATCTTGGCTACTTTTGCATGGCCAGGTTTGGAGCAAGCACTCAATGTGCCCTTTCAATTAAAAAATCTTGCTGTGGAATACCAGTCCAGTTGCTTATTTGTGGTTTCATAAAATGAACATGGTCTGTTCTTTCCAGTTTCTCTGGTACAGCAGAAAATCTCAGATTTTTCTCTGCATGCTCTGTCTTCCAACACTATATATTTTTTTTTGAAACAGCTCTTCTTGGCAAACCTCATGGTCAGTTTTTTCTTCATTTCAGACTCTGATTTTTTGCAGTTTTATCAGTTCACCTGAACAGCTATTTAAAGCTTGTTCTATATTTCCAGCCTTTTGATACTTGAGTTGATACATTCCTTCAATGTTTCATTTATTTTAATCACCTCTGAGTGCATCTGATTTATTTATTTTTTCTCTAAATTACTGGAAGTCATCATTTGAACCAGAGCTAAAGCTTGAACTGCTTTTTGCTGAGCAGCTGCAGAAAAAGTGTTTTCGCTTCACCTTTTCTGGTTGATTTTCTTTCAGGTTTTTCCAAACTTCTTTGTTGGCATCTAGCCAGTAGCTGAATTTTATGCCCAAAAAGCAGTGTCAGTGGCATTCCTTTAGCTCATTTCTGTTTTCACACTGGGAGAGCTGAATATAAGCTGTTGATTAGTGTGTAGCCATCTTGGAAGTAAAATATTATGCTTACTAGTATTTTAAGAGGAAGGGAAACTCCAGCATCTTGTAAGAAGTGATGGCTGTATTACTTAATGAGGGTAAAGACTAAGCAGATACAGATTCATATAGACCCTTTTAAATGTTATACCATGATTAATAAGTTTTTATGTCAATACTAGTAAAAGAATGGCAAAGGTAGTGCCAACATTGATAGATATGGATCAGTGTAGTTTTGTGAAGGAGTGGCAAACATATGGCAACATTACTAGAACAATGGTTGTTTAGGATTACCTGATAAAATAAATAATAACAATGACCATACAAAATATTATATTCATAAAGTTGCAGAAAGTATTCTAAAAACTAAGCCAACATGAAAATGAAGAAAGGACATTTTGCCAATAGGGTTAAATGCAAGTAGGGGTACAGAAAACAGCCAAGAGTAGACTGGAATTTACTGGAGGAAACTGGGAATGTAACCAATGTATTATAAGCAAATAACTAGACAGGGAAAGATAATAGAGTGGGATGAGACCCAGAAGAAGCTTGGATTGTGGGTTAGAGACTGCCTTTCCTACCAAGGATTGATATAAATACAAGGAAAGAGAAAGGGATATGGAGGTCCTAAGTGAAAGACCTGCTCTGATAGAGTTTTAGTTGAATCTAGAAGAGAAGCTGCTATTAAGGAAGGGATAATTATTAAGGCATATAAAATATTGCACCATAACTATAAATATCAATCAGAGAAGGTTAGAAAATAGTGGGCAGAGAGACTAGAAAAAAACAATTTACAAGGGAACAGTGGGAGGACATATGTATGGCTCTCAAGTATGCAACAAAGTTCAGAAGGTAATAGGATCCATTACCCCCCATCCCAGATGGGTGAGTATTAAGTAGTAAGACCTATCACTACCCCTCTCCCTGGGATAGATGAGCAATGAATAGTCACACCTATCCATCAGCCTCTCCCAGAGGTAGGTAAGCCTTGACTACTGAAATGTATCCCTCTCCCCTGAGATGGGTTAACATAGTATTGAGACCTATCCATCACCCTCCACCCTGATATGGGTGAGCATATGTGTAGTGAAACCTGTCTGCAACCCTTAACAGAGATGGGTAACTACTGAATAGTGAGACCTGCCCACACTGTCCCCATAGGGTGGATGACTACTGACTTGTAAGACCTCTCATCTTCCATCCTTTGGGATTGGCAAGTAGTGAGTAGTGAGACCTAGCCATAACCCCCCCTGAAAAGCATGAACATTGTGTTATAAACCCTACTCATCAGCCTCCTTCTAGGATGGGTCAGTGCTGAGTAGTGAGACCTATTCATCTCTCTCCCCATGGGACAAGTGAACACTGAGTTGCAAGAGGAAGTGATCATCCTCCTTCTGGGATGAGTGAACACTGGGTAGTGAGATCTATACATCACTCCTCCCGGGATGGGTGAGCACTGACTAGTGAGGCCTAGCCATCTCAGACTGTACTGGATGGGTGAACATTGAGTAGTGAGGACTATCCATCAACATTTCCTGGAATGGGTGACTTTGAGTAGTGAGACCTACCCATCACCATCCCCTCAGATGCATGAGCACTGAGAAGTGAGACCTGTCCATCACCCTCCCCCAGGATAAGTGAACACTGAGTTGTGTGATCTGTCCATCACATACCTCCTGGCATGAGTGAGCATTGAGTTGTGATACCTATCCATCACCCACTTTCTGGGATGTGTGAGCACTGTGTAGTGAGATCTATCCATCACCCCTCCAGATGGGTGAGCATTGAGTAATGAGAACTATCACCATCCCCCCGGAATGAGTGAATGCTGAGTAGTGACAGGTATCCATCATCCTCCCCAGTGATAGATGTGCGAGCATAATGAGACCTGTCCATCACCTCTGTCCGGGATGGGTGAGACAACTTTGGCTGTTGATTTTGATCTGCTTTGCCTGGATCCTCCAGCACTCGACTAGTAGTAAAATTTGAAACACTATGGCTGCAGTCAGGCTTCCATCTTGTGATACTTCATAGCCAGCCTGTCTCATGGGAATTTAATCTTTAGATGATTTATTTTTGGCCAGACATTGACAAAAGGACTGACAATAGCAAATGTTCATTCTCATTTGACTCCATTTTTCAGAATTTTTTGTTGGTCATCTTAGGTTCATAGATAGTTACAAGGCATGCAGTCAGTGAGATCATACAGTGTAAAGCCCATTTTCCCAACTGTCTCAGAGCACTGTTTGTTTAGTATCTTGTTCTGATTCCCACAGCAGGAAAATAAAAGTTAAAAGAATCAAATCCAAGACTATAGAAAGCACGTCATTAACAGCTCATAACTCCAAACCTCTGTGCACAACTGGCTACTATTAAGCAAGTCAATGTGAAGACACACCCCCAGCAATTGAATTCTGCTCGCTGGTAAGCCATTAGATACTTACCTGGTGATCCACAGCTTGGAGGAATTTAAGTCCCGCTTGGAGGGATTTAAGCCCTGCTCCATTCATCTATGCTAGCATGGGTTCACTTCGCGTCCACCCACCCCTTAATTCCACCCACCCCCACTACAGCTAGATTTATTCATAAACACTAACCCCTCCAATAACCAGCAACCAATCAGAACAATTAGGAACTTATCTCCTCTTCCGTCCACAGTACCCTACCCACTTCCAATCTAACTGCTCACCTGACACAGTCATACTACTACCTAATGTGCTTACACTCCTTACCTGCACTCTTCTTGCACACCTTACATCCTACCAGGACTCCATAATAGACACACCCCACCACTATCACTGCACCTTTACTCTCACTTCTATCCATCACCCACCTACAAATTACACTTGTCATAACATCACAGTCTCCATCCCAATACACCCAATGTACTACCAGTCAACTGTTACATTCAAACAAAAAATATTCCGAAAATATGACAGGTTGATTACTAGATTTATAAAACTTATGTTTACTGCCCCATCTAAATTAGCCCTCAGTGGTGATATCCACCCTAAACCCTGGTCCTACCATTACCAACTCCTCACCTAAAAATCTGCCTAATAGCTGCTCCTTCTCGCAACTTAACATTTAACAGAAAGCCATCTTACCTCCTCTTCATGTGTCTAAATAATAGAAGTATAACTAATAAAATCCATGAACTAAACACTAACATAGCTTTATACTCTCCTGATATTCTCATCCTGACTAAAACCTGGATCAAACCTCACATTTAAAGTGAGGAAATACTCCCAACAGGTTATAACATTCTTTTACAAGATAGACTGTCTAAGAAAGGGGGTGGTGTGGCTCTAATGTTTAAACACCACCTCAACATCCAGATCCTTAACATATCTGCCCCCCCACATTGGAAATTAAGAAATCCTATATGCCAACCTCAGACTAAACCCAAATAAAACAATCAACATCATAGGATGCTACTTCCCACCTGGCCAAAACATCCCACCCCTGGAAAATGTCTTGAACTGGGCTAACCATTCCCTAACCCAGGAAACCATAATCCTAGGTGACTTTAATATCAACTGGATATCTTGTAGTAACAATCACCCAGCCCACCACATAAACCTTCATGGTTTCTCCCAACTAATGCAGTCACCTACCCAGATAAATAAAAACTCTAACAAACATACTACTCTCAACGGGATATATTCATCAATAAAGACCCTCACTCATACTTAGCTGGCTGTCTACCAGGCAGCCTCAGTGACCACACTCCAACATTCCTTCTGAGACACCACTTAAATTGTGCTGACCCCATAATCTATAGGAAAATCTGAAATAGGGTAAACTTTAACTCTCTCCTTTATCTCATCCCTTCAAAAATGTGATTGAACACCACTAAAATACCAGATTGTGGATGAAGCCATCTAATTTTTCAGTAGTGCCTTCCTAAACATCCTAAACACACATTCCCCCATAAGAAATGCCAGAATCAAAACACAGTACTCGCTTTGGCTACAAAAAGGTATCAGGGCACTAATGAAAATCAGAAATAAGGTCTGGGAGCATGGGCACTTAACACCCCCCCCTACACAGTCATTCCTAGAATTGGGCAATAAAGTCAAAAAGCAAATAAAAGAAGATAAAACTCAATATTATCAGTCTGCCCTAAACTCCTTCCATCACAACCCTAAGCAGTTCTGGTGGACAATAAACTCATTCTCCACCCAGGTAAAGTAGGCAGCCCCCATCTATCACTTCCCCCGTCCTCCAGCAGTATTGCTGACTCATTCAATAAACGCTTTACTGAAACCATTCTGTCTTTGACTCCCCCCTTCCTCCAGCAGTATTGCTGACTCATTCAATAAACACTTTACTGAAACCATTCTGTTTTTGACTAAACAACACAACCTTCTACCCACCTTCCTGACATCAAAACCAAATACTTTGCCCACAGTCTTTTCTTTTTCATCAGTACCCTACCTTCTATATAAAAAAAACTTCTATTGAAACTTAAGCCTACAAAACTTGTAGCTGACAATCTCCCCTCTGAATACCTAACAATAGCAGCAGAAGCCCTAGCTTATCCAGTTTCTATCTTAATTAATTAGTCCTTATCAGAAAGCTATGTCCCCACACTGTGGAAAATATCCCACATCATTCCTCTCCATACAGGTGGCACCTCCATTGAACTTTCCAATTACTTCCCCATAGCCATCCTTGCTCCACTTTCCAAGATACTTGAGAAATGCATCCATTCTCAAGTCTTAGACTACCTTCTAGCTAATAACCTCCTCTTCAGCACCCAGCATGGCTTCAGGGCATACCACAACACTACTACCACCTTCTTCTCTTTCACTAACGCTATCCTTCATCATAAAAATAATGGCCTGTTCTCCTCTGCTATACTTCTGGATCTATCCAAGGCTTTTGACATGGTCTCAGACAAACTACTAATCTCTGTTCTTACTAACCTATCCTTTTCCCAGTCAACTACTGATTGATTTTACAGCTATCTAACTGGCTGCCAACAATCAGTTGTCTGGCATAATGACCTATCTTCTCGACTTCCTGTAACACTCGGTGTTCCCCAAGGCTCCATCCTTGGTTCCCTACTATTCTCACTCTTCACCAATGATCTGTTCACAGCTACCAAGCATGCTTCTCTTATACAGTATGCAGATGACTCCACCCTCATCTGCTCAACCCCAGCTATACCTCACAAGATCACACAGGAAGCCTTTTCATCTGTAGAAAGCTGGCTTTCTAATGCTCAGTTATTATTCAACCCAAGCAAAACTAAACTGCTTATCTTCCAACCCACTAAATCTAACCCAATTATCCCCCACTTTAATATTGTAGCCAAAGACAATACTATCATCTCCCCAACAGAACACACCAAGCTACTTGGTGTTGAGATTGATAACCATCTCAGATTGACACTCAGATTTCTCTTACCATAAAAAAGATTTACAAAAAACTAGGTGCATTGTACAGAAACAAACAATTCCTCCCCAAGACAGCCAGAATTTCTGCTGCCAATTCCTGCCTAATCTCCACTTTACTCTACGCCTCTCCTATACTTACCTACCTTAGACAAACAGACCTAAACAAGCTCGAGGCTTGCTACAATAAAATTGCTAAGTTTGCCACTGGTGCATCTTATCGCAGCCACCACTGTATCTCACTTAGAGAACTTGACTGGCTGGAACTCCCTCAAATTCTTCACCTGAATCAATTCTCTCTTGCCCACAAGTTAGTAAACTATCCTCTTAAAGTACCATCCCTTCAAAACCTTCTCCAGCTCTACTGTTCCAGTAGACCACTATGCTCCAGCAGCAAAAATCTACTTTTAGTGACCAAACCCAAGAACTCAGCAGGAGAAGCACTATTCTCCTGCATCATATTCAGATTATGGAACAATCTCCCCCCTCTATAACCACACTACCTTCTTGCAATCTCTTCAGGACTGCACTAAAAACTCACTTAAAAAGTCTCTGGTTATGCTCATGCACCAATTCCAACTAGTAACCCTCCTTTTTACCTCTCCTTCCTCTTCCCTCCCTAGCCACCCTGCCTCACACCATCTGATCAGACCCAACCGTTCTGAATTACTTGTTTTTTACCGAGTTTTGGGGTCCAAATGAAGGGGTGCCACGATTCCCGAGTGGCACCCCTTCATTTCCGATTTTTCTTTGCTTTTTTAAAATTTTCGCGCTGTCGGAGCTGATGTCATCACATGCGCAATGACGTCAGCTCCATCAGGCTACCAGCCAGTCGGAATTGAGCTCAAGAAGCTCATATCATCATTTCCGGCTGGCTGATTTATGTTGTAAAACGGCGGGAATTGCGCTGAAACGGCAAGCCGGGATTAATCAGCAGTTCACCGAGTGAAACAGGGAATTGGATTAATGGCAGCATGGCAGCAACTGAACAGAAGCTGAAACGGTCAGGGAGGATTAATGGCAGGCGAGCTGGGATTAATCAGCAGTTCGCCGAGCGAAACAGGAGGATTAATGGCAGCAAGTAACTGAACAGAAGCTGATACATTGCACATTATTTTAAATAATTTTGTATTCAGCGGGTATTATTATTATTATGTTGTAGTCCTCGTTTTGTTATATGAGGTATGTGAGAACTCAGGATTACTTTTGTTCATTCTAACTAGTTCTATATGAATTATAGTCAACGTTAGAAAATCTCCCAATGTGCTTCTTTGTTTGCCTACTAACACTATGTTGTAAACTAATAAGCTAAGAGCTAATGAATGCAGATTTTTGAAACATATGTTGTCACATGGTAGCATAGCCACGTAACACTACTGTTTAAAGTGCATTATTATGGTCAGTTAATTTCCAACATGGTGATGCTGTCATGATGGATTACAATCCTTTTTATAAACATTGTTTAAGTATATTCCATCTCAGCCTATTGCCTTATTAATTCTGCATTACAGAAAAACTAACTTACCTAGAAAAAACAGTCTACTGTGGAATGGCTGAATGATAGGCAGCATGTTTAACAAATGGGGAGATAATGGGCGGGTCTGAAGGTAGTAGAATCTCTTCATATTGTACTTTCCTTGGATGGATCCTACTTTCATATGGCTGACTGATTACTGCAGGAATATATCCAGCCAATATTAAATATTTCTTCATTTTGTTATTTACTTTTGATGTGCTGACTTAAGCCCGTTATTTTCATGCGAGAGAAATGAGATTCGTAGACTCATTAGATTTCATGCAACCATAAATAGCTACTCCATCATCTCTTGCGGAAACACATTCTAAGTTTCAAACAGCATGAGTTTCAATCAGCTCATTGTACAACCACTGCCCTTATTAAATTTATAGATACCATTGTTAAAGCCAAAAAAATGTTTCTTTCTAATTGTTTGATTTGCCTAAAGTCTTCTAAGGACTTAAACAAAGTGCCTAACAACAAAAACAACAACAAAAAAAAACATATTGCAAATGTCTTTTCTGGACCTATCTTATTCTACTCTTGAGTGCTTTAACTACTTATTTTGACAGACATCAGTCTGTTAAATGGCATGCCACATTTTTCCTTTACCTGACCATTAATACTGATTTGTCAAATGCTTCTGTTCTAGGTCATCTCCTTTTTAATATCTTTACTGGCAATCACCATACATCTTTCCTACAAGCTTTTCTTATACAATATGTGGTCAGCTGGATGTATATATGTTATTAGGACATAACCCATTTGTAAATGGTTGCACAAGATGTTTTTAAGTCTGTTGAAGTTGTGAAAATCTGCTCAACCCTACAAACAGCTACTTATATTCTTTCCAAAATTACACATCCAAAAAAAATCTTCTCACTGAACAATATTCTTATATAAAACTGTTAGGTGCAAAAATAGATGATAACCTTAGGTTGAATCTTCACACAGAAAACTGTATAAAAATATTAAAAAACAGGACTGTTGTATAGGACCAATAAATTCCTTACAATTCCGCAGAGTAACATTAGCTACCACATATTTACATACACCTAAGGTGAATTCTGTGCTGTTGTTTTACAGAGAACATTGTTTAATTGTTTCTTAGAAAAAGAAAATAATATCTATGGATAATAAGGATGACTACAGTGAATATATTTTTGCATATTATTCTATTTCACTGAGTTACTTGTATACATCTAAGGGATGCTATTGGTTTCTTAGTTTGCTGGCAACATTATGAGTTTTATAGCACCTTTACATTTACAAGTGTTTAACAGATTCACCAGTAGCCTAATAAAAAGGATCTTTTTATTTGCAGTAGCACAGGAATGTTTAACGGATTCACCGATAGGCTAATAAAAAGGTTCCTTTTATTTACAGTTCTGTTTACAGACACAGAGACATTTATAACTAGTTGCCATTCTGTAACAAGCAGAGGAGGTGCTGTATTAAAATATGATCTACATTTAAACACAGCTGCAGTTCAGTAAAAAAGTATAATGCATCATTATCTACTGGTGAAGCTGGTCTTAAATGAAGCATTATATATAAGAAACTCTCTTAACTATGATGTCATATTCAGTGGTATCCATAAATATTCATCTTGGTAAATTACAGATAAGCTTATAGCATATCAGTCTTTGCACTAAGACATTTCTACTGCATAACATATACATATAGCATGCTTTTCATCCTGTTATCACTATAACACAACAGTGATTGCAATACAACCTCATATGGACTCAAGATAAAGTCATAACGTACATTTTATGCACTGTTGTCACATTAAATTATTATTGATTTAACAAGCTTTTAGTACATTGCATATTTTGAAAAAAAAATGTCTGGCACATTTGGCATTATTTCACTTCCCATTATCCACAGGAAATCTAATTTCTGCTTTCTTCACAAAGACCAAGACCATAAATCTGGAAGGGAAACTAATTGTTAAATTGAGAATATTGTCCAATAATTAAGCTTGTTCTTCAACACCACATTCCAGTACTATATTGTTGTGCTGTAAAATGTAAAAATAAAATTCAAATCATTGTAGAAGTAAAGCAGTATGCATACATTAGTGTTTATGGTAAATGGGGCAAAATAGCCAGGTAACAGAACACTGGAATGGCTGCAGGGGGACTCTGGTGCCATGTTTTGGTTGTCTGTTCTTCAATTTGCATTTGAAAGTTGGTATCTCACAATTACATTGGAGTGGGTGGGGGTACATAATTATGTATGCAAATTATATGTTAATCAGCGTACAGATTTGTACCTATTTTTCATGGGCCTTGTCCAGATTTTTGATGTTTCCAGGTTAAGAGGTATGCATCTGGTCATGGCATTCCTTCCTCTGCAGGCTCTTTCTCACCCTTTACCCTCTCCTTCCCTCCTTACTCAGTCTCTCAGACTGGTTATAACATGCTTAACTACCTCACTTCATCTCAACTCCAAATATATATCCAAGTGACACCTAGCTTTCTCTCACTACCATGTATACTACTCACTCAGTCTCCTGTCTTACCCCTCTGTCTTTCTCTTCCACCCCATTAGCCCTTCTAGCTTGTTCCACCTTCGCGTGGAGCATCTGCTTTATATCTGTTTGAGTTTAGTGCAATACATGTATATAAGATTTAGGTATATGAGTTTAGAACAGTATCCATTTGAGCTTAGTACTATCTGTATATACATCCTACCTTTATTCCTAGCCTCTAGCTAGATATTGGTATATCTGTTCATTACTATGTTTCATATTGTAGGTATATCTAATGTTTGCTGCAGTATGTATTATTTGCTATAGTATGTATATTCAGTTATTCTTCATGTACTCTGCTTCTCATGTGTTGTTCTGTGCAGCTTTTCTCCCCAGGCCTCTGCTGAAAAAGGACCTGTTCCAGATGGAATTTCCCAGTAAACAAACGTAAATAAATAAATAATGTTCTGATCTAACAGACATTTTAGTCAGACTATCCTCATATGGTTAAGGCATTGACTTTGATCCTCTCCTACTCAGGTGAGTTGCCACAATGACAGATTACAGTTTCTGAGAGAAGGTCCCACTGCAATTGCAGTAGGCATCAGTAAATGTAGCTATAAGTGGATTAAGAGAATGGAAACACAGACCTACTGGGTTTTATCTCTGTATGGCTCCTACAAAAATCATACACAATGGGGTGCCCAGGTCTGGATATGGGACTGACTGTTTGGACAGTGTGGGTGTCATGTGCATCCAAGCAGCAGGCAGGAACATCAAATGACACTACAAGTGTACACCAGAGTAGCCACGTGTATCAAGTCACACTGTCTCAATTGCTGTATCCTCAGATTTAATTTTTATTTCAAGTGATACTGTCTTATGGTCGGATCTGATGAGTGAAGATATTACATTGGGTCAGGAACATTGCCCCCCCCAATGTTCATGAGCACAGGGTTAAGGATGTTTGTATCCCTGGTTGGAAAATGGACCAACTGTTCCTGGACGTTGGCATTAAAGTTTAGGAATTACTGGGCTTGTGCATTAGATGTGTGTAGGATTCCCAATCTATAGAAGGGTAGTTGAGATCCCCCATGTATATCATATAGGTAGTATGGGTTTCCTGGGACATTGAGGGGGACCTATATGCTGCAAGGATATGGTACAACACCCTGTTTATGTTGAGTTGCACATGTATGAGTTCCAGTAGGTCATATACTTTAACTAGTCTGGATGTGAGATTAGTCATATATGCATTCCAGTCCATCATAAACTTTAACTAGTCTGGATGTGAGATTAGTCTCAATATAGACTGACACTCCTCCACCTTTAGTTCCTTCATGTGCAGTAGATGGCTAAAAGGTGTGAAAGGCATTATAACCTTGCATTGCTGGGGTACTCTCAGTGACTTTAAACATGTCTGCATTACTCACAGATATCTACACTCTCCAGGGAGTGGAAGCCTTGCAGGGAGTGGAGTTTCTTGTTAAGACTTCTAACATTGAGCAGTACCACCTTCAGATATTCCTTCACAGGTTTAGTTAAGTTGGTAGTTTTACTACTTTATAATCATGGTTTAAAATTGAAATGGGTCTAAATGAAGCTGGGTCTGATAAGTCTTTACCTTATTTTGGTAATGCAGCCACCACAGCTTTCTTCCAGGATGCTGGTTCTTCCTCTCCTTTTAATATACGATTAAATAACATGTTCTAAATCTTTGTTACTTTCTTCCCTCCTAACTTTCAAACTTCTACAGGAATACAATCTGTTCCTGGAGACATCTCTGCAGTTTGATTATAGATCACCATTTTTATCTCATCTCCACCTATCTTAACTATTAGTTGTAAAGCTTCATCTTCCTCTAACCTTGTCATAATTAAGTCTTTTGTAAATATTTCCAGTTTTTTTTCTTTCTTGATTCCCACATTCCTCTGCTTTATACAAATTTTCATAAAATTCCCAAATATCACTAATACCTTTGTAGGATTTCTCATTATTTTTCTTGTCATAGGCTCCTCTAAGTTTGGTGACAACCCTTTCTATTTTCTGTTCTATAAGTAATTGTGCTAAAACTGTTTAATGCGCTGGAGCTGTTATCAAAAATAGTTGGTTAACAGTAATCCTTTTAAACTCATGCATATTATCCAAATAATCCTTTATTTTCTATTTAACAATTTGGAGTTGCTCCTATGGATTTTTTTTTGTACAATACATTTATCTTTGTCAGTGCCTCTAAATAATTAATTCTATTTCTTAACCATATCCCTTTCTCCTTGATTTCATTCCTATTTTTAAACTCCATTTTCATTTTATCCTACTCACTTGATATCCCTTCTGAAGAAATTTCTATCTTCTCTAATAAATCCTGAATAATTTCCACTAGTCATTCCTTAAACGCCTCTCTTTTTAACAGATAGGTAGGAAAGTGCCAGTGTCTCATTTTTACCCGACTACCCTAGATTTTTATCTTAGTTTTAATTGGTGCATGATTTGAAGCAGTTATTGGATGTGTATCAAAACTTTCAATTAAATGCACATGTTCCTGTGAAATATAATTTCTATCCAATCTAGCCCAGTTATTGTTCCTTGAGGGAATATGTAAATTCTGTTTGAATTCCTACTGCTAAATTCACATCCTCCATACCAAATACTTTCATAAATTTCTTCAGAAATCGACCCTCTTTTGTTATATTTTCCTCTTCTAGGTCCCCCTGATACATCTTCACTATTGCAGATCAATTTCCACTCCCCACCTATAAGTAATATTCCCTGCTGATAGCTGATTATTTCTCCAAAAATTTTGTTAAGCTCCATAATAGCATTTTTAAGTGGAATATAACTACATGCCTGCATAATCCTCCTCCCTTGCCAGTAGCTCTTTATTACTACAAATATACCATTATGGTCTTTTTTTCCTCTTCTGTCACTATTGAAGCCCCTCCAGCCATCATTATTATTCTCATTTTCCTTTGCCCATGATATTTTGCAGAATATCCATTCTAAAACCCTTTCTTTGTTAAATTCACATGCTCATTTCTTTCCAAATGTGTCTCCTGTAGCACTGCCGTTTGTCCTCTGCAGTTCTTCATATAATTCAATACACCTTCCATTTTGTTCATACCTGTAAGACCATTTACATTCCAAGATAATATGAATAGAGTAGCCATTATGATAAAAAGTTATTGTTCCCTCCTATTATAAATTACAGTTTTTTGAATGTGTATTTCCAACTTTTTTCTTACAGGTATACACTAATGTTTGATCCTTTATACAACTGTTTCTTCTCATGTTGATTTGAAACTATGTCACATTTTGAAGATGTTTTGACTTAATGGAAGCCCTCAAACAAACAAACAAACAAAAATAAATACATTTCCAGAGCATCCCTATACCATATAAACAGAACAAACACACAAACTATATACATTTTCAGCAAATAAAGTTTAACCCTTCAGGTAGAAACAGTTGCCCCAAATTTATAGCTGCACCCACAGGCATAACCTTATCTAAAATCAAGGTTACCCATGCTAAAGTGCATGCTACAGCTTGTGTCCCACTTGCACTGATTGTTGCCTGTTCTTTTCTTATCTCTGTTACCCTCCCAGATGTAAAAAGCAGCTTTCATGCTAGCCCTAAATAAAAGTGCACAGTCTACCTTTAAATAAAACTAATTGTACACTATCCTATTAAATGTATTAAAGTATTAAAGCTGTTGGGGAGGCTACTATCTCTTATTCACCTCCCATAATTTCAGACTTTAATTTTCACTGAACTGACTGCCGCTGTACCTTTAAAGTTTGCATTTTGTTTGCACATGCAGACAGCTCATATATTTGCAGATGCTTATCAGAATCTTTGTAAATTGCAGTCAGAGCAGAATAAACAGAATTCCACTGTCAAATTGCCTTCATATGTAGGCTTCATGTCTCTCTCTCTGACAGAATTTGCTTAATGTAAAAAAATGATGGAAGAAACTTAGCATTTTTTATGGCTTTCATCATTTTGTCTTATTTTTCAAGTCTATCCGCAAACTAAAAATGTTTATACTGTAAAGATCATGTGCAAAGATGTTTTTTACTATTTCTTTTTTCTGTAATTATGTTTTCATTATGTAAATTGGGCTTTCTGATTATAAAGTAAATAGACCTTACTTTAGTTATTTCAGTCGAACTATGCTTATTAAGTATAGTAAACGTGTGTTTGTATTTACTGTAGGTTGAGCAGCTGTCAAGTTACTTCTTGGTTTCGTGTCATGTGACCTAGAATTCTAATGATGCAATTGTTAGCACAATTTGACATTTGTAGTGGATAGTTGTTTTCTGTAGTCAGTAGGAGATTTCAATATACAAAAGCAGCACAATCAGACAATATTATTTCTCACTCTAGATGATTGGATGACTGATACTGTAGTGTAGCACTGGGGTGATACTCCTATTTGTGTTATCCTTTGGATGAGATGTTAAAACTGAGGCCCCATCTGCTTAAGATGGTGGTAGTTCATGTGAATGTAAAAGATCCCACATTACCTATTGAAAAGACTTGAGAAGTTCTTTAATACTCTGGTCAAATGTCCCCTAGTAGTATAAATACCACCTTGGGACTAGTGGGATTAAAGTCAACAAACTAAAAGTGAAATTAATAAATATTGTCAATACTTTTGGAGCTTGTGGTGTATTTTGTCTGGTTTGTAATGTTAGATCAGGAATGATACAACCTCTGCGAGTACGGCAGCTTCAGGGTCCCAAAGGAGACAGTGCACAAAACAAAAACGAGGGCCAGCAAACAAGGCACCTATAGTGAAGTAGAATACTTTAATAAAAGTATTAGGTTCTTTGAAACAGACCGGTTTCGGCAAATACAATAGACAGAGCCTTCTTCAGTGTATGGATTTCATACAGAAAGATAGGCGTAGATATTTGGATGATTGCTTGGTATGGAGGGCTGATAGTGAATATCTTTTGGAATTTATTACTTATTTGAATGAAAATAAATGGGGAATCAAATTTTCTGTCAGCTACGATAAAAATAAAATAATGTTTTTAGATGTTTTGGTTTGTCGTGCATCTGATCATACGCTGACCACAGAAACTCATTATAAATTCCCCGAAAATAATTCACTGCTCCATGCCACCAGCTTTCATCCTCCCCACATTTGCAAAAACATTCCTAAATCCCAGTTTATGCGTATTAAACGCATATGTTCTGATCAACACACATACACATGTTTCAGGGACGATCTAGTACATAGATTTTATGACCGGAGCTACAAAATGGGTCATTTAGTACATACCATACATACTGTTGATAGGATGAAATGTGAAGATCTCCTTTACAGAACCAGAAACAAATGCAGCTCTGAACCACCCAGATTATCACCACATATGGACGAAATACAAATACACTAATTAATATGGTCCAACTAAATTGGAACATATTAACGTGAACCTAAACTTCATGAAATCCTTGGTGATAGATGTTCATTTTCTTTCCGTAAAGGGAAAAATTTATCTGCTTTTTTCAATCATTTTAAACATTCTGAAGCGAAAACTACAAATACCATCCAAACTACACTATCAGGTGAACCTCTATTTGGATGCTTTCCTTGTGGACACTGCACGTATTGTACCAAGTTACTTAAAACTGAAAGTTTTACTAGCCAAAATACCCCTGAAGTGTATAATATAAAATTCTTTGCTAACTGTTCCTCTGATTGGGTAATTTACTTGTCCAAGTGCAACTGTCCTGCATTCTATGTTGGTCAAACTTCAAGACCTTTGAAACTTCGAATATCTGAGCATCTTAGTGATATTAAAAATAAAAGAGAAACGAATGCCTTGTATAAACATTCTTTAATTCATCACAATTCATCACAATGCATGTTTCAGTTTTACCATTATAGATAAAATCTTGAGATCTAGAAATAATAAATTAGGTTGGCATGATTTACTGAATTCCATGGAGAAAAAATGGATTATCAAACTTGGTGGGCTCTTTAAGCCAGGTCTTAATGAACATTTGTAATTAATCACATGATTCAATGAATTATTTATAAAAAGGTTCTTTTCTGTATGAAATCCATACACTGAAGAAGGCTCTGTCTATTGTATTTGCCGAAACTGGTCTGTTTCAAAGAACCTAATACTTTTAAAGTATTCTACTTTACTATAGGTGCCTTGTTTGCTGGTCCTCATTTTTGTTTTTTGTAATGTTAGATGCCAGAAGTTAATGTTTTAGGTGCTACGTTGTTTCCCTGCAGCTAGTGTGATACTATTTGGAGTACCTAATCACATTTCATTTAGAGAAAATGTTCTTTGGCTTTTGACAGAAGATGGTGCTTTATATTCATAGGCTATGGTGCCGTATATTTATAAGTTATACTTAGCACTGTTTTATGAATCATTCATGTCTGTATATCATTTGTGAGTTATTGTGGGTATCTTCTAGGATGGTATTAATAAAACCCACATGATATGTGGTTTTCTGATTATGCTGTTTTTCCTCAGAAACCTGTTTGAATGAACTGAAATAGTCAAATCAGCATTGTCTGAAAGTTTTTATAACATACTCCATAGTTTAGCACCTTCTGAATTAGTTATACTAGATAATGGGTTGCAGGCTCAAAGTCTCCTGTGTGGAGATGCAGTACCACATGTAAAAAATGGTGAGTGTTAGTTTGATTACTTTGACTTATCAGATCAGGCTTAACTGTAATTAAATATAATACCTTGTACTGTATGGTAAACTTAAATCTTCATGTCACATGTGTTAACAGTGACAAAGACAAAAAATGGTGTAATTTTCCATTAAAATAATATTTACTTGTTTCTTGTTTTGTTTGCCTATGTATGCATTTTTACTGGTGTATATCATGAAATATTGGGTGGGCGTGGTGGTGCAGCAGTTAGCATTCTTGCCTCATAACAAGAGGTTCTCTGGTTCAATTCTCAGCAGAACCTGAGTCTATACGTCCTTCCTGTGGTCATGTGGGGTTCCTCCAGATGCTCCGGTTTCCTCCCACATTTCAAAGACATGCAGTAAGTGGATCGGATACTCTAAATTGGCCATAGTTGCGAGTGTGTGGTATGAATGAACTACCGTGGCAGGACTAGCCACCCAGTGGTGTAAACCTTGGCTCGAGATGACTGTCACTGCTAAAAGCGACTCCCCAACCCCATGTGCAAAAAATGGGAAAAGGGGTTGAGGATGGATGGATATAACACTAAATATGTGGATAACACCTATTTTATAACTAGTTTCAACTGATGTAGTTTAAATTCACATCTAGAAAAACAATGAGCACATCACAGACATTACCTTCATCTATAACTTAAATATCAGTAACAAATACAGCTCAGCTTTATGTCCAGTTATAAGGAACACTTAAGGATGGATATAAGGCCATATAATTTACTGTTTTCTTGTGTATAAACACAATTCCTCTGACTAAAACTACAGAAGTTACTAAAATACACTTTTTTCAATGATAATATATAGGATGCACCACAGAAGATCTAGATACCGAGAGCTTTTGGGGGCCAGTCATCTTCAAACACCCAGCTGTCCAATCTGTCCTTCACTTGACATACCTTCACCAGACAGATGATATGCTCATGTCGTATCCTAAATAGAAATAATCTTTAGATGCTGATTACAATATGACTAACGTGTGAAATTGATAGAACACACTACCCTCTGATGTTATTAACCTTGGACAAATTTATTTTCTTCTCCTTGTCATATCACCTAGATGTTGCTCAGTGTTCAGAAAGCCTTTAGCACCTTTCAGTTTTTCATTTCTAATGAAGGTCCCAGCATTTATTTTCCCTTTTAACTTTCATCTTATTTCAGAAAGGGATTTGCCTGCTATAGTTTTTAATATTTATCACTGTCCACAGTTATTCTGAGACTGTGTTTTGCAGAGGTTATAAACAGCTAAAGTGAAACTACTTTCCACAGTATTAACTGTCAGAGAAATCCTTATATGGGGAACAGAGACAGGTTATGTGGTACCACTATATGAAACAAACAAGAAAATATTCTCATTTTGGCCAATTAGTTTTTCATTTAACTATGAAACTAAACACAGTAACAAACCTACAGGCCGCTATCATTTGCCTTAGCAGTTTTTCGAAGTTACAACTTTCAGTTACTCATAGCAAGGCATAACTAACAACTTTCACATCCCTGCACAAAACATGGTGGGGGGGGGGGGGGTTGGAAATTTTTAGTATGACAGATAGATACAGTTTTCTGATGGTGATTAAATAATAGTACAGCTTCTAGTTGCAGGAACTTGATAGTGAAGGAAGGAAATAAAAGGCTATGCACCCATGAAAAGCTTATATTGTCTGGGGCAAAGTTAAATGGGCTTAAGGAAGAGGTGCAACAGACATGTGACAGACATTGGCCTGATAAGATTATTTTCTCTCCCTTACTTTTCATGCTGGAACAAGATCTAGAGAACTAATTAGAAGAGGTTGCAAAGGGATTTATTAAATGTACTGTGGCTAACTGGGAAGAAGGTAATAACTAGAGCATGGAAGAAGAAAGGCTTGCCCTGCGGACAAAGTGTGAGGAAGCTGATGCTGGGTTAGGCTATTTTGGTGTGTAGTGTGAAAGATGGCAATGTAAGAGAAAAGGCTTTTTGAAACTGTCTTCTTGGAGAGTCAGTTTTTACAAGGATTGGAGTGATTTAAATGTTATTTATGGGGTAAGGCTATTGGATCCACTTACTTTCTACAAGATCTTTGCTTCTTCCTCTGGTAATAAATACAAGTAGATAAAGGCTTGGAAGTATAGTTTTGAAGTGTAGCATCACTCTGATACCCTATGGGTAACATCTTTTGTTGATTGATACTTTAAGCTGTCTTCATTGATTGTTAAATTATCTGCTGTTTTATCCTTTGTTATATATGACAGAGATTATATGGCTCTCAATAAAGTATTTTTTTTTTTTTGGGGGGGGGTAAAGTAGCTTAATCTGGGGTTGCATGTCATCAGTTTGCAAATAGCCACAACAATTAATACAGTGGCTTTATTGTAGAAGTGCTGACAACAGTATTTTAGTTTTATGGATATATCCATTTGCAAGCTATAGATCAAAACAGGATTTTTGAACTAGTGGTAATCTGAATAGTACATAGAGCACAAAGTACTAATCTGTCATACTCAGACATTCTGGTTCAGATGAAACATCAACATTCTATAATACAATAAATAAAAGAGTGAAACAATATAACAAAATATGTGACATAATGTAACTCAAGAAGTTAATTGTGCTGAAGAAAAAATCTTATAACTTGAAATGTTTTAAAACTTGAAGAAATCTATATGTTGTACACAGTTCTTACAAGAAAGTGCTGAATAAACAAAATATGGAAAATAATGTAACACAAGAACATATTTGTGCTTAAGAAAAAATGTTATAGGATGACAAAATTCAAAAGTTGAATCTGTACATGTCTTACACAGGTCTTGTAGGGAAGTGCTGCATGCGAGAATAGAAATAAGGTAACTGGGCAATATTAGGAAAATAGTATTGAAAAGAAAGAGTACATTTCTGTGTCTATAAAATTCAAGATTATGTACACATATTCTCACTGGAAACAGTAAGGAATCCCACAAGTAACTTGCATGTGTCTTACAAGCTCTTTCAAGTAATAACAGGGTTCCTAAAGTAGACTGACAAGTTTGACCCGTAAATAATTGTATGCGTGGGGATGTGAGTTGTTGAAGGACTACATACTGACAGCATATAAAAATAGTTCTGCTACAAGTTCCAAGTGCTCTAATACTACTGTCTTGAAGCCTAAGGACTTGGGCATTCTTAGCTTGTGTGGGTTGCCAGTCATCTTCATATTCAGATATGAGTTTAGAGAAACAGCTGCTGCACTTCATCTGAACACATTACTTAAGTCTGAGAGAGGTAAGTATGGCAGCTGTGGGGAGGAAATGGGTGGGGATGTTGTGTAGATTAGGTCAGTGATTGGGAAGGGCATTTAGGCTTAAGAAGCAGGAAGGTAGTTTTATGGTTAGCAAGCAAGAAGGGAGTTTTAAGCTTAGGAAGCAATTGCAGAATTTAGGTTTAGGCAGAGGGGTTGCAGTTTTAGGATAAAGGAGCTAGGACTCAGATTAGGACTGGGTGGGAGTTTTAGGGTTAGAGTTGGGGCTCTTATGGGGCTAAATGTTGGAAGGGAGACTGGGCTAGTGGGAATTACAGCACTTGCTTTTTTGGGCACAAGGCAGTGAGCAGGCGTGTTGTGATCACTTGTAGGAGACCCTATAAAAACCCTGCTATTTAGCTAGTTTGTTTTGTTGAGGCTTTAAGACTAAGTGAGAAAAGATGAGCAGAAACGTAGTTAACACCACATATCAGAGTAACTGAGGAAAAAAAAAAGTCATGCGCCTGATGCTATGTGAGATGTCCATGACTTACAGTACTGCTATTTTTTTAATCAGAAGAATAACACCTTGTTTCCTTATGTCTAGCATAAATCATACAAAAGGGGCTTGGAATAGATTTTGCAGCACCTTTCCTCATTAAAGTTAGAAAAGTCTTTTAAAAATGTTTATACAGGCTATTGTTCTAAAGGCAAGAGTGGTCAAGCTGTAAACACACCCACAATTAATTCTTTAACTTTTATTATAACATCTGTTTAAGGTGTGTTTTATAGTAAGATATTTTCACTGAACTATTTATTGTTATTTTGATTCAGCCAAGTTTAACAATCAGTTTTAACATTCTTCTTTTGATAACATTTGTGTGTACTCATAAACAGTTAATGAAAAATAGGAATGTTAATATGTAAACCGATTTTTATAAATATTCCTTTTGGAGCAGTATAAACACATTTGAAAGACTTTTTAACTTTGAAGGGGATAGGTCCCTCTAGGATAAGCACTCAACTATTTGCTGTTAATATGTGTGGATTTTCTAAAGCACATTTTTATTTTTTTACTATGATCTACTAATGGCCTTAACTGTAGTGAGCTTTTACACAGTGTGTGATTGGTTCTTTGTCTGGTGCAGTGCAGCCATCACATCTTGGATTTTTTGGTTACCAATAAAAAACAAGATAAAAATGCAGGCAATGAAGTAAAAATGAAACACTTGTGCTTCCCACCTACCTTTTAAAAAGACAGGAATTTAAGGAATGGGTAGTAGAAATGATTTGAAAGTTCTTAGGGAAAACAGAAATTTCTTCAGATGTTATAGCTAGTGAGTAGGATAAAATGAAAATAGTGTTTAAGAATAGAGTAGAAATAAAAAGTAGGAGATATGGTTAAGAAGTAATAGGAATTACTTAGGGAGACTGACAAAGGTTTAAGTATTGCAGAATAAGGGGAATCTCACATAACTAGAAGAGGGAGAAATGTGGAGTGCTAAACAGAAAGCAAGGGAATATCTGGATAATATGCATAAGTTTAGAAAGGAGTGCTGTAAAGCAACTATTTTTGATAAGAACTCCAGAGGACAAAAACTTTTAGAACAAAGAATTAGGCAACAGAAAGTAGAAGTAGGTGTCATCAAACTTAGGAAGCCTATTACAAGAATAATAACCAGTGAAATACAGAAATCAAGAAAGAGCACAAATGGAAATATTTATGGAATTCTGAGGTAAGCCAAGGTTAGAGGTAGATAAGGCTCAACAATTAACAATTAAAATAGTTGGAGATGTGATACAAATGGTAATGTATAATCAATCTACATGAAAGTCTCCAGGAACATATGATATTCCAGTAGAGGTTTAGAAGTTAGGAGGGAAGAAAGTGACAAAGAGCTGGAAGATTTTGTTTGACGGTATTTTAAAAGGAGGGGAAGCATCAACATCTTGGAAGACAGCTGTAGAGGTTGTATTATCTAAGGGCGATAAAGATCCATTAGATGCAGCTTCATATAGACCAATTTCAATTTTAAACCATGATTATAAGGGTTGATGTGTATACTAGTTATAAGAATGACAAAGGTGTTATCAAAAATACCAAAAAATACCACTGTTGCTGGGTTTTGATGCAGAGAAAGCATTTGACACAGTAAGCTGGGACTTTATGAGCAGGGCAATGGAAGCATTTGCATTCCCTGATAAAGTTATAAGGTTGATTAGGAGGATATATGAGGAATCTGAGGCAAAAATAAAAGTGAGTGGGGTCATCTCTGATAAGTTCTGCTTGAGCAGAGGAACCAGGCATGGGTGTCCTCTTTCCCCTTTGTTATTTGCATTATATTTAGAACCATTGGCAAAGAAAATAAGAAATTCAAGGATATCATTGGTATGGTAGTCAAGAAAAGTTGGCTGTATTTGCAGATAATATTATTTTATACCTGACAAAACCAGAAAAGGATATTACAGTGTTGTGGAACATTTTGAGACAGTTTCAAATCTTTTCAGGATCCAAATTAATGAAGCTAAAATAAAGGCAATAGTGGTAAATTATGTAGCCACACATGAATTGGTTCAACACTATCCATATTGCTGGGGGCATGATAAAATGAAGTGATTTCGGTGTGGCAGCTAAGGATATGTGGGAAGAGGCTAAACAAAAGATAATACAAAAACTGAGAAATTGGAAGCTGTGTTATATGGATATGGATAGTAAGATACAAGCAGTTAAAATGTTTTTTAGTCACTTTAGGCTTATGCACAGGTCACGCATATTTGTATGAACCAGAGGAGGAGCTGTATAGCAGGTAATAAAGAGTTGAAAGATTTTATCTGAAAGGGGAAGACAACAAGAGTCAAGTGGGATAATCTGAGTCTTCCAATAGAACAAGGTGGATTGGGATTACCTGATTTGAAGGGGTATTTCTGAGCAACACAGTTAAGGCTCCTGCACATAGCACAAGCAGAAACCTATAATTCAAAGTGGAAAATGGTGATGATGAATCAGTGGGGAAGTTCAAGAAACAAGGAGAGACTAAGATTTTGGATGCAGACCTTTAAGGAGACTAACAATAATGATCTAGAATATTATATTCATAAAGTAGCAGAAAGTATTCTAAGAACTCAGACAACATGGGAATGGAGAAAGGAGATTCTACCAACAGGGATGACTGCAGTTTGGGATACAGACAATAGGCAAGAGGGGTTGGAATTTATTGGAGAAAACTGGCAAAGGAACCAAGGTATTGGGAGCAAATAACTAGAGAGGGAAAGGTAATATGGGTTGTGCAGTGGTTAGAGTTGTTGCCTCACAGCAAGAGGTTCTCTGGTTCGATTCTTGGTTGGTGTGCCTTTTGTGCAGAGTCTGCATGTTCTCCCTGTGTTTGCATGGTTTTCCTCTGGTTCCCCAGTTTCCTCCCACATTCCAAAGACATGCATCTGGAAAATTTCTCATCAGGCCTCCACTGAAAATGGGCTCTGGCCCAGTTGGACTTTCACAGTAAACAAATGTTAATAAATAAATAGAATGGGAAGATGACAGAAACTTATTTGAACTGCAGGTTAGAGATTGATTCCATATTAAGGATTGATATCAGAGTATAAGCATAGATAAAGACATAGGGAAGGTCTTAAACAAAATACCAGCACTGATAGAGTTTTTACTAGAATCTAGAATAGAAGTTGCCGTTAAAAAAGGAATAATTATTAGAGCATATAAAATATTGCATGATAGCTATAATAATTAAACAGAGGAGGCTAGAAAGGATTTGGAAGACAGACTGGATAAGCAATTCACAACTAAACAATGGGGGGATATATGTATGTTTCCCAAATATGCAATAAAATCTAGAAGATTTAGGATTTTTGCTTTGAAGTGTTTACATAGATATTTTTATATCCTAAGTAGACTCCAGATAATTTTTCCTCAGGTAGATAGCAACTGTGGATGTGATGAAGAAGAAATAGGTAATTGGGAACATATTTTCTGGTAGTGTAATGAGTTGGCAGACTTCAAAGATTCCTTGCAGACTACACTGTTGGATAATACTGGGTAAGCAAATTGGTGAAACTAGGGAAATGATTTTTCTGAGCTATGATACAGAATTAGAATTGTCTAGACATAGCAAGGCCTTGCTGAGTCTAATTATGGTGGCTGCCAAAAAAGCAATTGATAGAAAATGGAAATCAAAGTCTAAACCAACTGTACTAGAAGTCGTGAATATAGTAAAAGAGATAAAACAACTGGAATTGGCATCTTTAAAAAAAGGAAGGAGCAAATTACACAGGAAAAATGGGAATTATGGGAACAATACATACAGGGAAGGAATAAGAATTTAAAAGAAGACAGTACTCAAATAAGCTATGTAATATTTGACTGACAATTATTGGGTAGATTGTAAGTAATGTATAATGTTTACAACTAGAATTATGTCAATATGGTTTGTTTTCATTTATATAAATGCATGGTTGCCTATGTCATAAGTGATTAATTAAGATGTTTCTTGTTATTTTTTTTAAAGAACAGATAGTGAGATCTTTAGACAAGAGTAGGAGTAAATTACATTATAAAATGGAAACTGTAGGAACAATAAATGCAGAAAAATGTTTTGGAGGAAGAATGAAGTTTAAGAGATAGCAAAAATTGAACAAATTATCTAATGCTGTTTGATTATATGATATATAACAATATATGCAATGTATAATATTTGTAAATGTGAACTTGTTAATATGGTTTGATTGCTTTTGTATAAATGTAAATTTGCCTGTGTCACAAATGATAATTGAATAAAGGTGTTGAAAAAAAGACCCACCAACAACAGTGATATTTTCTTGCATTCTTCTTCCCTCCGGATCATTATTGTTCTATTAATGTCGTCAGATGTTTTCCTCTTCTGCTCAAAAACCACATTGATCCATATCTAGCAATTTTGACAACACTTTTGCCATTCTTTTAGCCATTATTGACATAAACACTTTGTAATCATAGTTTAGTATTGAAATGGCCCTGTACAAAGCTGGATCTGATGGACCTTTACCCACTTTAGGTATAATACTGTTAAACAAAACCTTCCAGAGCTTTATCAGTTTTTTTCCCTCCTAGCTTCCAAACTTCCACACGAATACTATCTATTCCTGGGGACTTTCCTGTAGATTGGTTATACATCACCATTTTATCTCATCTTCTCCTATCCTGTTAGTAATTGAGCCTTATCTACCTCTTACCTTTGTGTACTTAATTTGTGTCTATATTACAATGTTAAAACATTGTAATATCGAACACTAAATGAGCAACATGTATTCATCGAAATGCATTTAAGCAATTCAATGAATACTTTACAGGGCAAAGATGTAGTTGGCCAACTACACAGTGTTGCCCTTTTCTCCACTGTAGTACGATCTTGGAGTTGGTATATTTAGTTAGGGGGGTGTAGGGGGCAGAGCACCCCATGTTGGGGATGTGTGGGGGACAAAGCTCCCCACGTAGTTATGTTTGTAAGTGTGTGTGTTTGTGCAAGCAAATGCTTTCCCATGGGAAGAATTCACTGTTTTGACCGTTCGTGCTTTAGTGTGTTCGGCGTTTACATGTAAAAAAAAGAGGTGTTTGCTTAAATGCCTCTTCAGTGTTATAATATAGACTTCTTAATTCTTCTATAAACATTTCCATTTGTACCTTTTCTTGATTTCCATATTTCTCTGCTTTATGCAGATTTTTATAGAATTTCTGAAATATTTCTAATATCTGTATAGGATCTTTTGTTACAGTCCTTGTTATAGGCTCCCTAAGCTTAGCAACAGCCCTTTCTACTTTCTGTTGCCTGGGTCATTGTGCTACAAGTTTTTGTGCTCTAAGAGTTATTATCAAAAACAGTTGCTTAACAGGAATCTTTTTAAACATATGCATATTATCGAAGTAATCCCTTATTTTCTGTTTAGCATTCTGCAGTTGCTCCTCTTCTTGTTCTATGAGATTTCCCCATTCTGTAATACTTTAACATTTGTCAGTCTCATTAAATAATTCTTGTTACTTCTTAACCAAATCTTCCTTTCTTTTATTTCCTCCCTATTTTAAACTTCACTTTAATTTTATCCTACTCCCTAGCTATATTTTCAGAAGAAATGTCTCTCTTCTCTAATAGCTCCTGAATAATTTCTTCTCTTTTCAACAGATAGGTGGGAAAGCATCAGTGTTACATTTTGATTTCATTACCCTACATTTTTATTTTAGTTATTATTGGTGCATGATCTGAAATAGGTATTGGCTGTGTAGCAAGACCATGAAATAAATGCACATGTTCCTGTGAAATATAAATTCTGTCTATCCTAGCCCAATTTTTGTACCTTGGGGAATAGTATGCAAATTCACTCTGAAGTCTTAGTACTAAAATCACATCTTCCATGGCAAATATTTTCATAAATTTCTAGAAAAGTCTACCCTCCTTTGTTATACTTTCCCTTCTGAGCCCCCAAGACACATCTTCACTGCTGCAAATCAAATTCCAGTCCCCATCTATTAGTAATATTCCTTGCTGAAAGCTGATTATTTTTTCCAGAATTTTCTTAAGCTCTATTATAACAGTTTTCGTTGGAATACAAATACATGGCAATGTAATTCCCCTCCCTTGCCAGTAGCCCCTTAGTAATACAATTCTACAATTATTATTATTTGTATCCTGTTCTGTCACTATTAGAGCTTCTCTTGTAATTAATATAAGTACTCATCTTTTCCTTTGTCCCAAGTGTGTCTTCTGTATCATAGCTATTTGCACTCTACATATTTTGATATAGTTCATTATTCTTTCTTTTTGTATTTACATGCAAGATCATTGATATTTAAAGACATTGCAGAAAGCATGAATGTATTAAAAAGTTATTATTCCCACCTTTTATGTGTAACAGTTTTTTTGTTAAATGTCTAGTTCCAGCTTTTGTGTTACACACATACACTGTTTGGCAGGTTGAATTTTTATACAGTTGTTTCTTGTCATATCCATTTGAGTCTATGTCACATCTTATAAAACTTTTTATTTTATTGAAAGCCCTTAAACAAAACAAAAAAAACCCCAAATACCCCCTAAAACTTATTAATTTAATACTAACACACAAGACTATGTACATTTTCAAACATTGAAGTTTTACCCTCCTAATAAGAACAAATGTCCCAAACTGACAGCCACATTCAAAGACTCAGTTAACCTAAAAGTAAGGTTATCCATGCTAAGAAGCATGGTGCAGCCTGTGCTTCTACTAAGTGCTGTCTGGATTTGTCTTATCTTTATAGCTCTCCCATCTGGGAAAACACTTGGATGCTTTCAGAGAACATTATATCCTAGCCAGTTTCTCTTTATCAGATTGTAGCCAATTTCTCTTTATCAGATTGTCTCCATGCAGACATGCTAAACATACAATTCTTTACTAGAAAAAAGCCTTTTAATATTTTCATTTACTTGCTTTCTCTTAAGACTTGTTACTAGATCAAGCTAAGAGCCTTAATCCAATAATTCCCCCATGCAAGAGTGAGAAAAAGCGCACTAATTTTTCTTCTGTCATACTCTTTTAACCAGACTTTTTTTTACATTGCAGTGTCTACATTTCTTAAAACTGAGCAAGGAGAAAGAAAGAAGAATGAAAAAAAAAAAACAAACAAAAAAAAAAAAAAAACAAGAGCACCTGTTTACAATAGCCTCCACATTACACTTAAAAACAAAACTTTACTTTATAGCATGTATAGAAAATCATATACTATAAAAATATTACTATTTATAAAACATTTTTGTGTTACTTACAGTTAACTTTTTCCCTTGTCTTCCCCTCCCCTAAGTATTTTTCTGAAGATTAATGACATGAAGTAGGACATATATTTTAGAGTCCCCCACAAGTCCAGTAGAGTCCAGAAAAGTCCAATATTTCCAGATTTTCTTGTTCTGTCATATTGCACAAATATAATTATTGCTTTGTAATCCCACATTTAACAGTTTTCAAGTTACCTGTTTTATTTCTGTTCATCTCCATCTCCCAAATCCTGTCTTTGATTGATTTTCACCATACTGTCAATTCTTCTAGTCAACTATCATGCTCCTTTCCTTCTCTCCAACATTTTCTGTTGAAACTTTGGAAAATGTTTCACTGGCACAGTCTCCTGTGGTCTTTAGTATGAGAAGAACTAGAAGCAGAATTTACTTCTGTTTCACAGCTCATTTTTTGTTGGACAAGCTTTTGTATTTCCTCATTAGCATGTACTTCATCAAAAAATTATTTTGTTCCTCCAGGGAAGAATATTTTGAAGATAGTAGGGGATAGCAGTTTGAATCTCATGCCTGCTTCTCAACATTCCCTGAATAGTGGAATACATTTGCTTCTCTTCTGCCTGGTGTATAGTGAGTAATCATTCCCCACAAACACTCTGCTGTCTCCCACTTTTAGTGCTTTGTCCTTCTGCCAGTTTTGTAAGAATGAACTACTTCTGCTGGTAGGATTACATCTTTACTATTAAAGGTCTAGGTTGCTTTATTATAGCCAGGTTTGGTGCATACACATGATGTGCCCTTTCAATTAACAACTCCTGCTGTGGAATACCAGTTTATGCTTTCATAAAGTTAATACAATCTGTTCCTTTCAGCCTATCTGGTACAGCTGAAAAATCTAGGTTTTCCTTACAAGCTCTGTCCTCTAATTCTATTATTTTTGAAAAATCTTTTCTTGAGTAGTCTCATATTTAGCCAGCCTTTTCTTCATTTCAACCTCTGACTTTTGCAGTATCACCTCATCTGAATATCCATTTTAAGCTTCTTCCATTTTTCCAGCCTTTTTTTGTTTGAGTTGATATACTAAATCAGTGTTTTGTTTATTTTAACCAAGTCTGTGTGCAGTTCTCTTATGATTACCTCTAGGTTACTGTAAGTCATGTCTGAAGCTTGCTGTGCTTTTTGCTGAGCAGCTGCAGTACTTTTCCCAGTCAATATTTTTTCCTCATCTTTTGTAGCTGATTTTCCTTCAGGTCCTCTGTATTTCCTTTTCCCTGGCATCCAGGCAGTGTACTTATTACCCAGTTACTGAAATTTACCCAGAAAGACAAAGGTCCACTGACCGTATCTGCTGAGTTTCAGTTTTCACACTGGGAGAGCTAGAATTAAGCTGTTACTCAGTGTGCAACTGTCTTGGAAATTATTTTATTAGAAATTAACTGAAATTGTGGGAACAAAGCATTCAGAATAATATTCAGGTGAATGAGTAGGAAGAGAGGTTTTAAGGCAAGGCTGGAATTCAGTAATTTATGTTAGATTGATGACAGTTACAAAGAAAGAAAATATATGTGATGTATAATGCATATAAATGGCAAAAATGTTAATATGGTTTATTTTCTTGTCTGTTAATGTATGTTTGCCTTTGTCGTAAGTCATAATTTTATAAAGGTGTTTAAAAACATTAAAATATGTTATACTACAATATTATATGTTACAATATAATAAGAACTTAGTGTTATGTCAATGGATTAATATAACTCAAAATATCAAGATCTAATTAAAAAAATCTTGGGAGTTTCAAGGTGTTTTTCTTTAATCGGAGGTGCTGCCTTATATCTTTCAGATTTCTTCATCTTACTGGACGCAATTACCATCAGTGATCCAAATGGCTAGTCATTTAGTGACAGCTTACTATCTTCCCTCAGAGAACTTAACAAGTTAAGTAATTACAAACACTTTTTGTTATAACACTGTACTTATGTTCATTTGAAATATCAGTATTTTTTTTTGTTACACAAGTGCATACTGCATATAGCTTGCCTTTTCCTTCTGCCGAAATGGAAGCAAGTCTCAGTGAAGGACAATACACCTTTCAGAACAATGTCTTCCTCTGAGAGTTAATTTTAAGCTTGTGTATTGTTTATATTCATTTAGTTCTTGCAGTTGTGGAGGTTAACAATCACACTTCACAAATACTTTTAAGTACTTTCTTTTGCATCTTCATATTTGCATGTTCCTGATGTCCAGTTTATAGTACAGTTGTTAACCACTACTTTTACCACTGTTGATGATAATCCATCTAACATTTATTTCATAACTCCCAAACAAGATGTAACTTACTGGATGTAGGCAATGTACAAAAGAAAATGTCTAAAATTATTTTTTTCTTTTATCAAAGACCTCAGAAATACAGCTATATTTCTTACTGGTCTCATTTCTTTAAACAGTAGCTCTTATCTTGTATAATTGTATGTCATTCTAGTACACTATGAAGAAACAGCCTATAATTAGCTTTCATACCAAAGTGTGATGAGTGACAAACGACAGATCACAACACATCTGCAGATCTAAAACAGCATAAACCAAGTCTGAATTAATCTCCCTGGAACCAAGCAACCTCACAGCTTAATGGTATGTTTTGTTTATTTGCAGCTTATGTATTTTTTAAAAACTGTTTTTCCAAGATGTTATTATTTATTTAAACATATTATCACATTTTCAAACTACAGCATGTAAAAAGTATGCATGCTATCCATATTATGTGATTTCTTTATGTGCGTAAATTTATTTTAGTGTTGTGATCAAGCACAGCTTGGGTTAAAAACTAAATTCTCATATAGATAAGTTAAAACTGCCTTATGTATTTTGTATTTTAAGACTGCAAACAGCATGATGCTGTGATACTGCTAAAAGGCAGACAAAGTGTTTCATTTACATTCAAGTAAGATGTATATAAGTAATGCAAGCTTCTCTAGATTGGTATATTGTTGCAAATACATATCCATTTACAGATGAATTGGAATAATGAGACAATTCATTTTTCACTTTTTTAGTTTATGTTGATATTAATTTTAATAAAGGACATAATTAGTAAAAATTCAGTAGCAGCATTCCAGAAGTTTTTTTCCCCCAAAAGGTAATCCAAAACAAAATGAAGCAAACCTTGAGATTCTTAGTATTATCCTATACTGCCATCTGGTGGCTCTCCAATATACTTTAGCACAACACAAAGGTAGCCTGGTCAACTTTTACTGCCTTGCATAACAATGTCAGAACTTATTTGTTTGTGCTGCAACCAAGCAAATAGTCTAAATCAGGAAATAGCTTTAGCCAGTTAAATTTCATCAAGTCTAAGTAAAATGGTTTATAGCTATTATTTTAAGGTATGTGTTTAAGGCTTATTGTGTACAGAATCCAAACTGCTCAGAGCCTTTGTTGAACTGTTCCTGACATAACATATTCCAGTATTAATCTCTGTATTTTAAAAGCTTTTCAACGCACATTGTTTTTTACTGATGAGTTCACTAGTATTTCTGCTGCTACTCATTTCTCTGTCTTATCAGACACTTATTGCTCAATCATACAGTGACTTCACTTCATAAAAGTCAGTTGTCAGCCAGTCACATTAATAGATAAATTATTATCAGAACAACTTAATAATAGAGAGATACTAAAATAAAAATTTGCTTTATAAGTAAGTCTTCACCAGTCAGTGTCATGAAAGTTTTATTGTATATGGGTAATCATATAATTGGTATTAGTATTTTTTTTACTCAGCTTTAAATTTGCAATATTGACATAGTGAAGAAATGAGCTGCAAGACACTATGCTTCATTATGTTATTTAAGCGCTTGTGTCCATGATAAGAAGGTGTATGTTGGTGAATCCTTTCATAGCTAGCTGTGCACATCTGTACTACTTGCCCATTCTCCATTTAATGCAAATTACTTTGAACAGGTTACTGTAAGACACATTCTCATTAACCCATCTTGCACCAACCATGGAATCCAAATCAGGTGACATCAGCTGTCATCACAGCTATTCCACCATAATTTAGCATAAAACATCCATTCATTCATTTTATTGATTACCACATTATTCAGTTCAGGGTTATGGAGGAGCCATGGTCTACCTCAGCACACAACAGGTGCAGTGCAAAGAAACCAGTCCTGGATGAGCATGTCAGTGTACTTCTGTCAAACACTCATAAAATTGCTGATCTTAAGCGGGTAGTCATTCTTGTACAATTGTACAAAGACCATTTTATAGTTAATTAGTCAGCCACTGAAAATTTTGCAAACATCATGTAACAAAGCATAGCACTTATGGCCATTCCCTTCTTGCACATATTTGTTCTCACTTTGCACCTTATTTACAGATAAACCATAAGACTGCTTTAAAAAAAACTAAAAAAAAACCCCCAAAAAACACGACTGCCTGCCCCCCCCCCCCCCCCGCAAAAAAAAATGCAGCATTCTGGATGATGCAACAATCAATAAGCAACATCTCTGTTGCAGCCTCTGGACAGCAGTATCATTATATAGCCCTCCAGCCTTGGTGGACCATTGAAAGACTGTTCTCTTGGTACTAAATGTCACAAAATATTACATAATTTCTGGACAAAAACATTGGTTTTCCTGTTTCAATCACCACAACTAATTATTCTCCTGACTATATCTAAACCAATGTCTGACTCTTGTAAAAATATTAAAATCTAAAATCATATCAGATGACTTAGGTCATCAGTGCTACCTCAGTCTAACAATGTTATCACACTGTGTAATAATTACATCCAAAGCCTTCACTTTCATTTCCCTGAAATATGAGGCTTGTTTCTTGTCTCATTTCTAGTCCAATATAACCTAGCAACTTTCTAAAATGCACTAAAATTATAATTACTTAGTATTCTATTTTGACATTTTGCACACACCAGCATTATATTTAAATGCTTACAGGATGAACATGTCCTGGACTCTACAATATTAGGTACTACTCTAGATATACTCTACAATATTAGATACATTAGCACTATATTCCAACATTTACACTGAAAAAAATCTCAGCTCATCATCCTGCTTGATGATCAGACAACATTGTAATAACAAAGTAAAAACAAGTACCAAGTTGGTTGGTCAATCCAGTGCAATAAAATGTCCAACAATGATGACCAAATGCAGCAAGTTAAAAGAACTTTCTGCTATTTGTTGGAATAAAGGGAGTTCTTTTAGCTTGCTGCATTTGGTCATCATTTTGGACACATTGTAATAACCTCTCAAGGTTCAGCTTGTATTCCAAATTCCTAGCTACCTGCTGTGTGCATGCTGTTCTGTATACTTACCAGTAATATATGTATTTGAAGATGCAAATGGCGACTAATATCATTATGTATTACCTATGTCCTTTACACGCGTGGAATTTATTTAACTCATATTATGTATCTTAACTATCTGCACTTCTCTGATTATAATCTATAATATACATAATTTTTAAGTATATTCATATCATGGCTGAGAATGGACGACTGTAAAGGAACCTTTGTGGATTAGTCCATTAATCTTAGAAAAAAGAATAAGATTATACTGTATAGAGGCAGACTTAAGGATTTTTCAAAAAGCAAGTAAGAAAGTTCAGTTGTGCAAGTCCTACTTACCTATAATGGTAGATATTCCATTTGCAAACTGCCTCAGTGGTATATGGGTTCTGTGCCTGCACAAACTAAGGTTGCCACCTTTTGATCCTTCTATTTCCTGACCAATAAGCCACACTGTCTGGGGAATGAAAACAAACCCTTACCTCAGGTGGTCACAATCCTTTTAGCAAGGCACACCCAGAAGCACCAGCTTTTAATTACCTTACACAGTGACTGCATGTGCAGTCTTAGGTGATATGAAGCCATAGACAAAGTCTTCCATGGCACTCCCTACCCCTGCTATCTATGGTCACCCTGGCATACATCCTTGTGCTCCCTAGTTTTCATCCACTTCTTGCCTCCTCATACTGTCAAAAATACTTTTTTGTTTTACTAAACATTGTCTTCATTGTCAGGTTCTTCCTACAACCTTTCAACACATCAGCATAAATGGCCAAGATTACACTGTAATAAGTATCTAAGAAAGAATTTAATTAAATTGGGGTCTGGAGGCTAGAAGGCCACCAGAAAATGTAGGGTTCTAAATGTTCTGAGATGAATTTTAGAGATTTCTTCCACAGCTTTTGGTTCAGTGGTGGCCTGAACCAAAATTGTGACTTAGGAAACTATTTTTTTTGTCTTTCAAGGAATAAGTGAGTTATATCCAAGGCTTAATGTTCAGGAATGGTGACAAGAGTAGTTACCAGTAAACCGAGTAGTGGTTACCCACAAAGTGACAATAAAATGCTCACAAGGGCACATAAATCATATGTAGGAAGACTGTCTTCCTTCCTACCCCTTTGGTGTTAAATTTAGATGGAAGTGAAAGGACAAATGGCCATAATCATGTATTTCAACTTGCTGCTGTCACACATCTACACAGCATGCTGCCCCAGACCTAACCACAAAAAACAGACACCTTCTGTATACCCTTGAAGGCAAACTAGGATGAAAGTGAAAAACATGTAGAGCACAAAAACATATTTCAATCTACTGCTATCAGCTGTACATATGCAGCATGCCTCCGTTCCTCTATACATATTTGATAGATACTTGTATAAACATCTGATTTCAGTTTTTAAGAAAGTGGAAAAAATAACACTCAAAATAATTCATTCCAACCTATTGCTCCTACAAAGTACACTGACCCTAGACAAGCTATAGTGACCCTCTGTATATACCTATGTGGTGTGATTTTGAGAAAAGTTAAAGGAATAATGGCCAGTCTGTCCCCAGCCAACTCACAAGCTGGAGAGACCTTGTCTGCCCACCTCTAAAATTTGACTGTGAAGAACATTAATAAAATAATGACCCAAGTACCCCTGCCCCCACAAAAAAACTATAGTGATCTCTGTGCCCACCTCTGAATAGAGTCAGTTTTAGAGTAGGTAGGGCCTACTGCTGAGGACCCTACTAAGCCACTTATATAGGTTCATACTAGGCTATCTGCCCTGGGGCAATTATAAGTCTAGCCCGATTCTGTATGGCTTACGCCACCCCTTGATTTGAGTATACTGTGCCTTTTTAAGGTTTAGTTTTCTGTGCCTCTGTCTAATAGTGACACGGGATTAATCCCTGGGACAAACCTACGATCCCCCATCCACTTATCGAGATTCTTCTCGAAGAGATTCAGTGAGGTGCTCTGCCTCACATGAACTGGAATTCTATTCCAGAGCGAAGGGAGCCTCTGGGTTATGAACCTGTCCCTCCAGCAAGTTCTATTTATTTCTGTGCTGAGGTTCAAGTCCCTCGAGCGTGTGGCTCTAAGGGATTTAGATTTACTGAGGTGGAGCATGTCCATTAATTCTGGATTTGACATAGCTTTGTATGTCAGGCATAGATCGCCTCGAAGTAGGCGGTATGCAACTGAGTAGAGCTGGAGTTTTTTTAACCGAGCAGCATATGGCATCTGTTTGAGACCCTTGATCCTCTTGGTGAGATACTTTTGGGGTCTTTCTAATTGCTGCAGGTGTCGGGTAAGGTACATCCCAAAAGGGGCATTGTATTCTATGATGGGCCTGATGAGGGATGAATAATGGGGCACGATTACCTCTCTTGATCTGGATGTGAAACCCTTCGTGATGAGGTGGGCTATGTAGAAGGTCTTTCTAACCACTTTGGCAATGTGGTTTTCAAAGGAGAGATTGCTATGAACTTGGGTCCCCAGGTCCCTAATAACTTTCTCTGTACTTAATGGGTTTCCGCCTATGTGGTAATTTGTGGGCACATTGTTTTTGCCAAAAGGTATGACTATACATTTTTTGGCATTTAGCTTTAAACCATGGCGCTGGCACCAGTTATCTGTCTCTGTGAGACCTTTTTGAAGGATGTTTGTGTCAGCTGGAGAGTTGATTATGGCGCCCATTTTGCAGTTGTCTGTGAACTTGGTAAGCCATAGTCCTCCCACGTTTGCCTGTACCTCGGAAAAGTATATACCGAACAAGAGTGGTCCCAGGACAGACCCCTGTGGGACGCCACTTGTGACCAGTTTCGAGTCTGACATGGCTCCAGCAACTCTAACTCTGTGGGTTCTGTCTTTGAGCCAGTTTGCGACCCATCTTGTGACATAGGGGTTTATATTTAAGCTGGATAGCTTATCTATGATGCCCGAGTGGGGTATTGTGTCAAATGCCTTTGCAAGGTCCAGATAGGCTGTGTGGACTACCTTCCCTTCATCTATGGCTTTGGTGACTGTTTCAAAGAAGTCAACCAGGTTCAAAAGGCAGGATCTGCCCTTGACAAAGCCGAACTGGGTAGGATCTAGTGTCTGTAGGTCCCCAAAGTCTTTGTTTATGAGCTCCATGATGATCCTCTCCATAGCCTTGCAGACAAAGCTAGTCAGGCTTATGGGGCGATAGTTTCCAGGGTCCGTAGAGGCTCCACCTTTGTGGAGTGGGACCACTGTTTCTGTACGCCATTCTGTGGGCACATATCCTGTAGTGAGGCTGAGATTGTATAGCTGTTTTATTTGAGGGATTAGTTCCTCTTGTAGCTCATGTAGGACGCAACCTGGGATGCCATCTGGTCCCATGGAAGCAGTGTTTTTTGCTTTGGAGAGGGCAACCTTCACCTGAGCATCTGAGATGTTTGGGAGGCAGCCCTCTGCCGGGATAGATACTTGCTCTTTTGGGGGGGAGGGGGTGGAGAAGTTTGCACTGAACCTGTCTGCCAGGATATTGACGATGTCTGTGGGTTCAGTGTATTTTTTGTCGTTTAGAATCAACTCAGAACAAGTCCCGGATTTGCATCCCAAGTTTCTAACATAACTGAAAAAAGCCTTATGATTGTCTTTGGTGTCCTGTGCAATTTTTCTCTCGAAGCTGGCCTTGGAAGATTTTATGCGGGATCGTAATTTTTTGCTAGTACTGATCAGAGATGCCTTCCCTATTAGGGATTTTGCTCTATCATGTAGTAGCTTCCTCCTTCTGTTGTACAGTTTATTTATGGCAGGGGTCTACCAGACTGGACGCCTGCCTTTGGATGATTGGGTCTTGGTTTTGTTTGGGATAGCATGATCCATGCATTCCTGGAGATGTCCGTAGAATGCATTTATATAGGATTCTGCAGTTTGGGCTGTAGTTTCCACTGGCCCTGGGGCCTTGAAGGATTCCACTTCAGTTTTGAGAAGTGAGAAGTTCGCTTTTGAGAAGTTTTTCACTGTGGTTTTCTGGGCTGGGGGTGGGGTCGGGATGTGGACATCCAGTGAAATTAATTTATGGTCTGATCTTACCAATGAGGGATATACTTCTGGTGTGGAGCATAGAGTCCCCATGTTGGTAATGATCAGGTCTAGTATGTTGTCCCCTCTTGTGGGAGTGGTGACTAGTTGTTCCATAGCATTTGAGTTTATAATTTCCAGGAATCTTTGGGCTAAGGTTCTGGGGCTTGAGTAGTGCTCCCAGTCAATGTTTGGGTAGTTGAAGTCGCCCAATATAATGGTGTTCGGAGAGATCTTCATGTTCTCCAATGTTTTCATGAAAGCTGAATGGGATTCCTGACTTTGAGAGGGTGGTCTGTAGGATGCTATAAACTGAAAAGCAGTCTTGCCCACTGTTAGTTGCACATGGATGGTCTCCGATACTTCGTGCAATGCCACTAACCTGGAGGTGTAGATATCCTTGATAAATATGGAAACTCCTCCTCCTTTTGTGGTTCGGTCCGGGTTTTGGGGCCGAAAAGCATGATATGAGGTATAGCCTGGTAGTGCTTGTGTGCTCTCTGGAGCCTTGAACCAGATTTCTGTCACTGCACAGATATTGATGTTCTCCATACTGAGGAGAGCTTTGAGTGCGTGCATCTTGAGGTTAAGACTTCTGGCATTTAGCAGCATTACCCTTAGTTTCTTGTTCCTTGTGCTGTCTATGGGGCTGGGTTTGACTTTTGAGCCTTGCCTAAAAAAGGCACTATGGGGGTGGCAAGAACCTTTGCCAATATCCGAAAGCCCATTGGTGACAGGTGCAAGCCATCCCTAGCGAAGCAATATGGCTTGTCGAGCATATCATCCTAGGCTGACAGACACTGGATCCCCTTTGAATGACACCAAAATTTTAGCCAATTGTTAAAATCGATCATTTTGTCTTTGTACTGTGGCATCATTCTAGGTGATGGTAAGATGCTGCTCAAGGGCAGGGTCATACCAGCCTGGGCTACATGATCAGAGAGCTCCTCTATGTCTCTTTTCATGTAGTCCAGGGAGGTACGTCTCAGGTCATTCACACCAGCATGTACAATGACTGAGTCATATTTGTATTTGCTTTGGAGTGACCTGAGTGCTTGCGTTATGTGTCGGATCCTAGCACCCGACAGGCAGCTCACCGTTTCCTTCTCTTTATTCAGCCTGGTGAGTGGGATGTAAGTGTGTCTGACAATAGAGTCACCTATAACAAGAGTATAAGGTGTGTTATTCAGCCTTAAGGGCTGTGGCTGCTTGGCACCCTGACTTTGTGGGTTATGTGTTGTGCATGTTTTGTTTTGAGGTAGCGTTTGCTTGGATGTCTGCTTTGGAGGTCTCTGTTGCTTAGGTAGATTTTTATTTAGAGCCTCCGAGTATGTTTTTGTGTATTTATGTGTTTGGTTCGCTGATGTGGTGGGACTATGTGATACTGGAATTGTGTTGTGTGAGGTTACCTTCTCCTCCTGACTGGTTACACCAGTTTTGAGATGAGAGAGCTCAGCCTCCAGTTTGGCTAAATAGTTGCATCTCTCACATATATTTGAACCTGTTTGGAGGAGGAGAGGGTTGTCCGTGTACATGAGACAGTTGTAACATTGCCTCAAAATTCCCAGATTCACCAGCTGGACTGGAGAGGAAACCATTGACTGACCTTTGGACATGCTAGAGTAATAGGGAAACTGAATTTAAGACGGACCAATAGAGGACAGGGTAATCGTACAGAGTATAAGAGTAAATAGTGCTTATGGTTTAATAGTGCTAACTTGTAGGATTACTTAATTGGACCAGTGAAGGGCCTTAGAATGAGAATATGGTGTTTAAATTGAGAGATAGAGCAGTTCTAAGGGAAAAAGTGAAGAGCAGACTTTGTGGAGCCAGGAATAGTTTAAACCCAATTAGGTGGCGCTGCCCGCTGTTGCGCTATGCACAAAAACTCGCAAAACCGTGCAAAAGAGGGTTTTAAGAGAGGAAGATGAACGAGTTTTGGAATTGACCCAAAATGGCCAATAAAACTACAGTTTCAAGTCAGTAACCACTCCCACAGGGGCAGGCAGGCTGCTCAATGTTTTTCACTGCCACTGATCAACAGAGAGACTTTCCTTTAGCCTAAGCAAAAAATGGCCTCACAGAAACTTACAAACAGTTCAAGAACAGCAAGCCTGTAACTGAACTTTTTTAAATCTCAGAAAAGTGGGAAAAAAGCAAGATTTTTTAGTTTTTTTGTTTTTTCAGAGATAGCAGAGGTTAACAAGTATCAACAAGTTATAACAGTGCAGTAAATGACCCCACACAAAAGTGCTAAGCCAAAGACAAATAAAATGCAAGTTTTGAGAAAAAAAACGATTTTAAAAATAAGTGCAAACAGGAAATTCAGTAAACAGCTCTAGGTTGTGCTCTAAATACAGTTACTAATGCAGAAATCAAATTTAACAAGCCAGAAAATGCACAAAATAGGCGGCTATGCAGAAAAACTTAGCAAATAAACAGAGGAAAAATACTTAAAGTCTCAAAAGTGGCTCCTTTCTTCTCTCAGCGTTTTCTCCTCTTGGTGGGTGCTTCACCAACAGCCAACAAGCCTGAAAAGACACCAAAACCACGAGGCAACCAGGTTTTAAGAGAGGAAGATGAAGGAGTTTTGGAATTGACCCAAAATGGCCAATAAAATTACAGTTTCAAGTCAGTAACCACTCCCACAGGGGCAGGCAGGCTGCTCAATGTTATTCACTACCACTGATCAACAGAGAGACTTTCCTTTAGCCCAAGCAAAAATGGCCTCACAGAAACTTACAAACAGTTCAAGAACAGCAAGCCTATAACTGAACTTTTTTAAATCTCAGAAAAGTGGGAAAAAAGCAAGATTTTTTTTTGTTTTTTTTTTTGTTTTTTCAGAGATAGCAGAGGTTCACAAGTATCAACAAGTTATAACAGTGCAGTAAATGACCCCACACAAGAGTGCTAGGCCAAAGACAGATAAAATGCAAGTTTTGAGAAAAAAAAAACGATTTTAAAAATAAGTGCAAACAGGAAATTCAGTAAACAGCTCTAGGTTGTGCTCTAAATACAGTTACTAATGCAGTAGTATGTGGTTAGGAATGATGGCCCCCAGAAGTTCTGAGGGTCTAGATGTTCTGGGATACATTGTATGCCTTACTGTTTTCATTACCTAGGAGATTTATGTATATATCCACCAATATTATTTTTCACAGACAGACAGACACACATGCTTGCACTGCATCTGACAAACCACTTTATCACAAAACAGACACATTCACAGAGCATGGATCTGCATATAGCACAATTTTGGAATGCTGGAAGAATCTCAAGCAACCTAAATAAAACCCGTTCAAAGACAGAGAGGACACACAGACACCACTCAGATGGAGACATAGCTAAGAAATCAGACAGGAAGACAAGAGCTGTGAGACAGAAACACTACTCACTGTGCCGGTAGACCAGTGATGTGTCCCTTTCCCACACGTTCAGCCTAGACCAGCTTTCCAGAGCTATGAATCCCCTCCTCTGACTTCCTGATATACGATCGCACTGACCATGACAAACCACATTATCACAAGATAGACACATTCACAGAGCATCAATCTGCATATAGCACAATTTTGGAGTGTTTGAAGAATCCCAAGCAACCTAAATAAAAACCATTCAAAGTCAGGGAGGACACACAGACTCTACACAGATGGAGGCACAACCAAGAAATCAGATAGAGAGACAAGTGCTGTGATACGACAGCACTTCTCACTGTGCCAGTAGGCCAATTATGTGTCTCTTTCTCACACATCCAGCCTAGACCAGCTTTCCAGAGCTAAGAATCCCCTCCTTTGACTTCTTGTGATAAGGGATTGGATAAGCTCCTCCCATCTGGGAAGCCAAATCCCTATCATAGAAGGTCAGTTGTTCAGGCTTTTAGTGCTAAGTAGGAAAACCAATAAAGATCAGAAGCAAGAATAGCTTGAAACAATCCAACCCCCCCCCCCCCACCAACATGAATGACCAAAGCCAACCAACAACACAACAAAGTTGAACTATAAATAAAATAAGGGAGATGGTGGGTGGGTTCTGCCACTGAGGCAGTGTGATATTTGAACATCTACTGTTATAGGTAAGTAGGACGTATGCAACTGTACTGTGTTCATCATTCACATTGCCTCAGTGGCATATGGGTAGATTCCCAAAGCTTACCCTACCTGGGAGGTAGAAGAATAAGGATCCAGGAGCCTCAGAAGAATGGTTTTCACAAAGCCTGCTCTGGAACTTGAGAAAGAATTCAAGTTGAAGTGCTTTGTAAATGTATGAACAGAGGACCGGGTTGCTGCATCTTGAAAGCTTCTAGAGCCACTCCTTTCCAATATGCCACTGAAGAGAATAAGGGTCTGGTGGAATGTGCCTTATCCTTGTCTGGAATGGATTTAACATGGTGAGAGTAGCAAAAAACAATAGCAAAGGACAACTGAGGAGCAATCATTTGTTTAGAAACAAGTTGACCCTTCTTAGCCCCAGAATAGGAAATAAACAGGTGTTCAGCTTTCCTGAAATGCTTAGTTCTGTCAAGGTAGTACCCGAACTGCTTGTGTGCATCCAAGGTATGCGGAATCTTGTCTCCCTTGATTTTAGGTTACAGAAAGAAAACTGGGAGATTGATGGCTTGATTCAGGGTAAATTCAGAAACAACCTTTGACATGAAAGCGGGATTAGTGCATAAAACAATTCTGTCCTTGTAGAAAATCATCTTGCAGCTCAAAGACTTGCCTTGCAGATGTCAGAGCAATAAGCAAAACAGTTTGTCAAGTGATGCACTTCAAATCTGTCTGAAAGGCAGGGGCAAAAGGAGATAAGGTTAATTTTTCATGAATAAAGTTGAAATCTCAAGGAGGAGCAATTTGCTTCTGAGGGGGTCTCAAGTACAACACTTCTTTCATAAACAATTTCACCACAGAAAGAGATGAAAGAGGGGGATCCATGGGTAGACAAGCTGAGATAACTGCAAGATGTATCTTGATAGATGTATAAGATAAGCCATAATTGAGTAGATCACACAAATGTTTCAAAATCAGAGGGATAGACACCATACCAGGCCCTCTGATATCAATTAGTCACCAACTAGAAAACCTCTTCCAATTGAAATTATAAGATTTTATAGTTGCAGGTTTTCTCAACTCCTTCAATACCTGCTGCACATCCTCATGGAACGAGTTCCTAAAAGGTATCAAAATAGAATCATCCTGGCTGTCAGCTGAAATTGCTCTAAAAATGGGTGCACCAGTCACTCCTGACTGAGTGAGCAGATCCGGAGTGGGAAGAAGCTTGTGGTAATTGCTCTTGGCCAATTCCATTAACAAGTAGAATGAACTATGCCTGGATTGAAAGGGGGTCACTGCAATGATCTTTGGTAATTGTTTCTGAATTTTCAGAAGTGGCTTGGGTGTCAGTGGAAAGAATGGAAATGCATAAAGGAACATTCTCACCCAAATGACTGAGAATATGTTTGTTCTCCAAGCATGGCTGCAAGGATGTTTTGAACAAAATTTTTCCTACTATCTGATTTGAAAGGAGGTGAACAAATATAATTGAGGTATTTCCCACATCTGGATCAAATCCTGGAAGACCTCTATCCTGAGGTTCCACTTGTGAGGGTCCATTTTTGATCTGTATAGTCTGTCTGCCACTATCCTTTGCTCTGACATTATGTATGAGGCCTGAAACTTTAGAGAATGATGTAAAGCTGGCTCCCAGGCCATAATTGCGAACCAACAAAGAGGGTATGACCTTGTACTCCCTTGTTTGTTCAGGTACCACATGACTGTGGTGTTGTCTGTGACCACTAAAAAGGACCTGGACATTTAAGGCCTGAATCACAGCTAATGTTCCTATGACATTTATGATCCTTGTAGAGTCTGCTGGACCACATTCACCTTGCATTTGAACTCCCCTGGACACTGCCCGCCATGCAAAATCTCACTAGTCTATTTCATCTGACTGAATTGGGATCTGGAGGGAGAAGTGTAGGCATGGATTGAGGGACATCTGATCCCTCTGCCACTGTAACTCTCATTTCACAAAGTCCAGCACTGGTACAAGGATCTCTAAGGGATACAAATGCCGGGACCAACAATTTTTAAGTACTATTGAATCTTTCTCATTTGAAGTCTGGACAGTGGTATCATGAGGATCATCAATGTTATGAGGTCTAGAATTTTGTGAAACTCTCTTATAGAAGCAGCTTCTTGAAGTGAGAAATCACTGAAAATGTTCTGATAAGTCAGAACTTTGTCTTCTGGTAGAAATGCAATTATTTTTTCTGTGTCTGTCATATACCTCCTTGAAGACAATTCTTTGAGAGGGTGTGAGACAGGACCTTTGTAGGTTCAACTTGAAGCCCAGGTGAGCTGGAATGGTCAAAACCCTGTATAATTATTCTAAAGTCATGGAGACAGACTTTGCAGAAATCAGCAAGTCATCTAAATATGGGAAATGTGGATGCTCTTAGACATGCAGTAAGCAACCACTGGAGCCAGACACTTCATGAATACCAGAGGCGCAGTAGTTAGTCTAGTCCAAAGGGTAATGCAGAAAACTGATTATAAGAGCCAGACACTGCAAATTTTAGATATTTCCAGAAGTTGGGAGCAATTGGAATCTGATGATAAACATATTTCAGATCTAAAGTCACAATGAAACAGTGGTCCAGAAGGAGAGGTAGGACTGTCTGCACAGTGAGCATTCTGAATTTGGGTACTTTCAGAAAGGTATTTAAATAAGACATATCTAACACTGGTCTCCACAATAGCTCATTTTTGTGTATAAAAAAATTCTGAAGTAAAATCCTTTTCCTTTTTGTGGTACAGGAACTAGTTCAATAACCCTGCTTACAATATGTGAAGGAATACAGAAGAGAACAGATGTGTCTGGAATGGCAGGTGCAGAGGGATTCCTTGAAAGGAGGAAGATTTTCTGTCTACTGCCAAAAGTATCCTCTTTGAATTATTCTCAGCACCTATTTGTCTGACACTATTTGTGGCCAGGCTGTTGGACTTAGCAAAAGCCTGGGGAAAGGGGGAAGAAGGACAGAATTCCCAAGTCTCAGTACAGTCATTCTTTAGCAGGAGCTTGATCCATTTTGAGAAAGGAACCTCTTTTATGTAGCTTTGAAGCATTATCCTCTTGCCATTTCCTCTTGGTACCCCGACTCTTGTTAGGCTGGGAATTTTGTTTCTTTTACCATTTGAAGTTGGATGCCTTGTTAGTGGATAATCTGGGAATATGAAACATTCTAGACACCCCAAGCATCAATGTACCTCTATCCCATTGTTTGAAAATATGTGTATCAGCAGGACCAAACACACATTCAGAACTTAAAGGAACATTCAAAATCTTTTTTTTTAAATCCTCATTAAAATTCTGGTTATGTAACAAAGCATACATTCTCAATAGAACAGAAGTTGTTGCATTACTTGAAATTGTGCCTGTGCCTTCCTGGACACTTCTCAAGCATGTTTCACAAAATGAATCACACTAGAAACAGTCTCATTCATATAACACTTTTGTTCAGCAAGACGTGACAAACTCATCTAAACTGTGAGCACATTACAAAGTAATTTTCCTCAATAGCTACAGAATGATTCCAGTAAAACACATCTCTAAACCTAGCTAGCATCTGTTCACCTTTTGAAGAATCAGATTGGATAGACATAGATTGTTCACTACTGCCTGCATTAGAATCTGTAGCCATAGACTAATCTCTAGAGAAGGTAGCCATAGTCATTCCGAATAGGAGCATAGCCTCTGAGATTAGCTGACTGTATAACACTCTTAGCTAAGGAAACCACAACAGCCACATACCTGGTAAAAACCTGATTGTCTGTAGTGTGGGGAAGTTTCTGTTTTATATGATGTAAAAAACAAGAAAGAAACTAATGCTCTATTCAGACATTGTTTACATTGTGAGAATTTTACTGGCTTTAAGTTTGCCATTTTGGATGTTGTGCTAAATGATTCTAGAGGGGGAGATTGGCAAAATGCATTGTATAAAAAAGAATTAATGTGGCAGTTAAGGCTGGCTGCTAATATATATCCTGGGCTGAATGACTATATGACTATCATGCCAGTTTTGAAAGAAAGGGTAGGTCAAGTCTAAATTATTTTTTGTTGTACCATCTTGGAAGTAATTAATATTTATGATATAGTGTTTGGTAATTCATTTTAATATATCAATATTCATAAGGCATGTTGAGTAATGTATTTTGGTTGGTTGTTTCTTGACCAATCTTGACTGTTTTTAGACTATTTAAACTTATTTTTTAAGAAAACCCGCGGTGGTGGTGCTGCGGTAGCATTGTTGCCTCATAGTAAGACACTGTCCGGTTCAATTCTCAGCTAGAGCGTCATCTGCATGGAGACATGCGTGAATGGGCGTACCTTTGTTGAAGGTTGTGCGTCAGGGCTGGTAACTTGGCATGTAAAAATCAACTACCAATCATTAGTGGACTGGAGTTCCGCTGTGGCGACCCCTAACCGGGAAAAGCTGAAAGACACAAACAAACAAAAAATTTATTTTTTAAGAAGGTTCTTTGTTCTGATGAAGTCAGCTGTGTTTGATGAAAGCGTTCAACTGATTTTGTTGCAATAAACAGATTTGAGACTAACAACCGGGCTGCTTAATTTTGTTTTAGAAGTTTCTGTTTCTCCTTAATGTGAACTACACTATTGCACAAAATATCTAGGGAGAGAGTATTATGTCTGGCAAGGAGTGTCTTATCCCACACATATTTTGCACCTAAAGGGTTTGGTTCTCCCATACCTGAACAAGGTAGTGGAACAGCCCTAAGGAATGTGTCTGAACCCTGTACCACAGAGTGCCACAGGCTCACATTAGAGGATGATGTGGAAAAAGGTAAATGGCTTGTGGGCTTAAGGCAACAACAGCTTTGCAAACTGCAGGTTGAGTCATGTTTTTGTTGTATTTTTCCTTTTAGGTGTAAATTGATTTGACGGGGGTGGGGGGGGGGGGCAGCCATATAAGGATCCATCAAGTCAGCAGAAGAAACACCAGACAGAGTAACACATTGACTCTTAAGGGATGACTAAAGTCAGCAATAGCAGAAAATATCTAAACTATGTCCCCACAAAGCAAATAGGGATAAACTGCATAAAATATAGCAGAAACAATTTAAATATGCTAAGCCATGTTCTTCAGCCTGCAACAGCACTCACAGTCATGGTACTAAGTAAACTTCACTTGTCCAAATAGTGTCACAAAATCAAATATATACCATTAAATCAAATATAAACATTTCAAAACAGTATAAATAAGCATCTACTTAGAGAGTCCATTGACAAAAATAAAAAAAAAACTCAACATACCTCTCAACTGTTCAGATTTTTGCCTTATATTTTGGTCTATTCCTAATACATTTGTGTTTTTTTCTGGCAGATGATTGGCAGATGTCTGAGGATGGAAGTCTGAAAATAATGACAAGGATATGAGTTCCAGGCTTCATACACTTCAGAAAATTCACGATAAAAGAAAACTTGTTATTCTATCAACTTTCTAAGTTTATAAGAGTAATATTTAAAACTTTTCCTCATTCGGGTCATTTGTCCCTCCATTATTTATAATGTTGTCTATATTTCTTGCTCTAAAAGGTTGAGAGGTATAACTCCAAAGAAACTGCAAGTAAAGTAATTCACAGAAAAATCTAAATTAAAAAACAAAAACAGATATAGCAGTGTTAAATTAGTAGTAAATATATAAATGAAGAAAAAAGCGAAAAAAAGAATATATCCTGTCAGAGCTTTAAAACAAAGACTATAAACAACAGACAAAAACAGGCACAACTGAGGTAATCTCTAGTGTTCCACTGAGACCACACAACTTCATTTTCCCAGAAAGAGTAATGAAACAATTTAGAAAAGCACCATAACTGCTTAAAAGCAGTATTAAGCATAGAAAAAACACAGTACTAATTTAGAATTCCCAGAGGAATTAATAGCAGTAGTAAACAGCAAGTATATATTTTTTGTTTGTTCTCTCCACTGTAACTGTTGATGTGCTGCATACCACTGTAAAAACATGTCTTTTGTAATTTGTGTGTAGACTGACCATGTCTAAATATCTAAATGTATCTGTAACTTTTCTATGTGGAGCTTTTCTCCCCGGGCCTCTGCTGAAAAAATGCCTTTTCGGCTCAGTCAGACACCCCCGGTTAACAAATGTAAAATAAATAAATAAATAATAAAAATAATAAATATTAACATAAAAAGTTAATATATATATATATATATATATATATATATATATATATATATATATATATATATATATATATATATTATGTGCAAATCATGATTTTTGTTGAACAGTACTTATTTTTGTCAATATGTGACCACCATCTATTTAGTCAATTGGATGATTCTTGGGGTTGGGAAATTTCCTCTTTCCCAAAGAATTGTGCAATCTTAGAGTTAGAATATATAATTAGCAGGGCTTGCTGCTCTGCAGAAAAAAAACAATGTTTTCTTTTGCATTTTGTTGTAACTATTTTGCAAGCATCTAGAGTGATGCTTGGCACATGTGTAGTAGCATGTTGACATGCATACGTTCTATCATTTGGTGTCAATATTATGCATGTTGACATTAGTGATGTTTGACAAAGGTAAGTAAATCTCTTTCTCTGTCTGTCTCTCTCTCTCTCTCTCTCTATATATATATATATATATATATATATACATGGGTTCCATCCCACTGCTCGAGTTTGTGTTTGGTCGACAGCCATTTAGTTAACTGTTTATGACTGGCTAAACAGCTGGTCGACAGGTGTCTGAGATCAAGCAATCCATGGGGTTGGGGAATATATCCTTACTCTGTGTTTGTGCAGTCTCATAGTTACAATTTATAATTAGCATATATATACTTGCTGTGAGGCGACAATGCTACCATTGCACCACTGTGCCATATACACTGGCATACACACTCTGCAGAGAATTATACTTAATTTGGAGGATCACCATTTGAATGAGTGATTTTTTTTTTTTTGAGATATAGGAGACAACAGAAGAATCCAATGAAATTCCATATTGACACATACTTGGCTTAAAATTCAAAATATAAATTCAAAAATATTCATTTAACCCTTGCAAAAACAATGCACCTGTGGTAATAGTCCACTGTTGTTTCTTTTTTAGGTAATGACTCTAGCCAAACCATTTTGTTATTAGTCTCCTTCACTACCTTTCTAACCCTACAAGTAAAAGAAAAGTAATCTGTGCTAACAAGTGTTTGATATATTCATAGCACATAACAATAAGTGCTGGTATCAAGTGATATTTAGAAAACATAATATTCCAAAATGCTCAAATTCAAAAATCTTTGTTTAACTTTAGAGAAAATAATGCACTAGGGTAATAAATAATTCAATATCATTCCTTTTAGATAGCACATCCTGCCAGTCCACTGTATTATTAGTAACGTTTACTAATCTTTCAAACTCTGTAATCATAAACTTTGGCCCAGACTGTCTGAAAGTATGCTTGTATAAAATATTAGTCCCTTGGGCAACCCTGATGTCACTAAAATGTTCAGTCATCATTGTCTTTAACATCCTGGATGTTTTTGCCTATATAAAATGCAGATCAAGAACAGAGGGCCGTATAAATCATCTGTTCATTCTTGCAAGTGATCGATTGCTTTATAATAAAGTGTTAATGGATGTGAATTCAATATTTTTAATCATAAAACATGAATAGTTATCACAAGGAAAATTCCCCCTTAATGCCACATTATGTGAATCACTTTGAGCAAGTAAAGAAATATATTTATTTTTAAAGTTAACAAAATAATCAGATACATTTTTATCAAGGCAAAAATACAAATGCTGTTCACTAATGGTCTAACTTCATTGTCACTTACTAAACATCCTACTGTCTATTTATAATACTAAAAAAATTTTTAACATTTTCCCCATAGATGGTAGTTAATAATGGATCTATTCATTTTTCTGCGTATTTATTTTGTCTGGCATATGACGGGATGATTAGTTCTACTGACCACTCTGTTTATCAATCTATTATTTATTTATTTGTTATTTTATGTCATCCATATTTATTTGACCTTAATTTATTATAACAATGATTTAGGATAAAACATCTTAATAAAGTTAAATTTGAAATTGCTTATATTGTTTATAAAACATTAATAACATTATATCTAGCTACTCTACAGAGATTCTAATCTGTTTAATAAATTTTTTATTATATCCCCCTGAGTGAATCTATTACTAGGTTTAACCACCTTAGACTGACAATCCATCTGTTCTCAAAAGATTCCCCTCAGTCGAGGGGCGTAGCCAAGATGTGCTCAGAGTAACAGCACTTATCTTCAGCTCTGTCTATTCCAATTTTCTCTGACAGGATTTTCAAAATATATCTATCAGAAATCTGGATATTTTTTAATATAAGGATACTTCATACCTTATACAAGGACAGTATAAAAAATCTTTTTGATTATTTTATTTTTTCCTGTCAAAAGACATCAGAAATCTTCTGAATTACTTTAGTCAACAAGATGAGCTTCAATAAATCTTCTCATCAGGACACAACTTTCAAAAAGGAATTACAGTCCTTGTTAGTTAACATTCAAGAACTAGCTAGTAAAATAGAATGGACCTGAGATTGGATAGTTTTAAGGAAAGCTGTACTAAACAAATGAACATTATACACGAAGATTTAAAACAACAGAAAGAACAGATTTCAGGTATTGAAACAGTCTTAAATGATATGGATTCTAGGCTCCAAGAAGGTGAGCATAACACAGAATTTCTTTTAAAGCAAAATACTCTCCCTTTGTCTAAATTAGATGATCTAGAAAACAGGTCACATCGTAATAATAATCTCTGGCTTGCCAGAAAATATAGAAGGAGATAGTATGGAAAAGTTCTTGTCTTTATGGCTACCTGAAATCCTAGAATTATCTGAAGCTCTTTCATATGGTATTGAAAGAGCACACAGATCTTTGGTCTCATCAAAAAAATAACAAAAGTAATTCTGCAAGATCTGTGATTGTAAAATTCCTTTCCTCACATGATAAAGAAATTGTCTTAAAGACAGCATAGGCGAAATCTCCAATTAAAATAAAAGACAATTTAGTTCATTTTGGTAATGACTATTCTCCTGTGGTAATTGCAAAAAGAAAAGTTTTCCTGCCATTGATAAGAGAACTTAAAAAAATCAAATAAAATCTCATCTATTGTTTCCTGCAAGGCTAAAAATATTCTACCAGGATACATCTAAAATATTTGAAGATCTGGTCAGTGCTCTTACTTTTGTTAAATCTAACAAACTTTTTGACAGAATAGAAGAAATGGATTGGACCAATACTAACTTGAAGAGATTAGCCAAAAATGGAACCTGGAAAACTCATGAGCATAAGAAGAAGCTAAGAAAATAAAAATCCTGCTCTTATTTGTTTCTGTTCACATTGGAAACCTATTTTGTTTGTTCTAAACATACTAATGACCCATAAGGTCGTGGAAAGTAAAAACTGGAACAACAGGTAAGATTTTACCACTGTTTATTATACTTTTTAAAGATAGTCGTTTCTGTTTTATTTGATGCTTATTATGCTAAGTTTAGTTGTTTCTTATTTGATAGGTTTGGGTTACTGCTTAAATTGAGTTATTATTGTAGTTCATCTGTTGCCATTTGTATTGAAGTTCAGTTATATCTCTGGGTTGCAACTTTATTTAGATAAATATCTTCTCTAATATCATGTCTCAATGACTAGGTGCTTATATTTAAGTTAGCATTGTATTGATAGCAACAGTTTATATTGTTTTTGAGGAGTTTCTATAGACATGATTTTAGTGCATGTATAAAGTTATTTTATGTATATACTTTCTCTTATTAATGTCCAGAGCTATTTTAAACATACATTTTTTTGCTGTTGGTAGTGTCCAGAGCTAATATAAAACATGATATGTTCTATAGACGATGTCCGGACTGAGTTTGAATTTTGGGGTTGCTGTTGGAAATGTCCGGGAATGTTGTGGACTCAAAAGTTGCTGTTGGAAATGTATGGAGTTGTTTAGTGGTATGGGGTCAACATTGCTGCTGCTGTTGTCTCCCTCCCCTTTTTGTATGTTTGCTTTTTCTGTTTTTATTTATTTTTTGGCTGATTTCTGTCTTTCGTTGGTGAGTTGTGGTGTTGGTCTGTTTGCCTGAGGTTGAAATTGGGATGTTTTGTTGTTCGTAGTGTTGGCCTCTGGTCTAAAGAGCCTGTTTGGCATTTTTTGTGAATTGTATAATGGCTTTTGTGATTGCTGAACAGAAAGGGATCGTTACATCACCACCTGCGAGCGGCATCAGTGGCTCGAGTTATTCTAAAGTTAAAGTGTCTCCTACTCACTTTTTCCCCGCTGAAAATTTGAAAGTCTGCAGTTAATCAGCTTCAGCTTGAGGCCTACTTCACGATCGGTCTTCTAATATGGATTTTCTCCCTTGAGTTATAACTTGATTGCTGCCATGGAAACCTCAAATCTTTAAACCGGAAGTAAAGCGTCAGAGACTTCAGAACACTTGAATGCTTTAAAAGAAAAAAAAAAAAAGAAAAAAGCAACGGAGTTTAGACATTAATGCTATTAGTGGGTGAAGTGATATAATTATTCATATGTTAACAAAAATCCTTTTCTAATTCTAATGGAGTCAGACACACAATAAAGTAGAGTTGTGCCAATGTAGATTTGAATACAAAGTTGAGGAATAATTACATTTTACGGTTATAAGTGAAGTTCATCATAGTTTCAGTGTGCTCCAAATTAATATATATTGTGATATAAATACAGTAGCTTTATTTTCATCTTTGAGGTTTCAGTATGAGACTATATCTTTATGCAAACATAATAATAGTCACTGAAAGCTTTATTTTTCCTTTTGAAGCAATTATCCCAATATTATCATTTAACAAATTTCTTTAGTTGCAATATGGGCTTGGAAGGTTACTTTAAAATGTGTCATTTCTATTTTATACATGTAATATGCGAATTTTACAGTCTCAAACACCAGTACAGATAAAAGGTTTATTAGCCCTGTTGCATTAAAAATATATTTTTCCAATATGTAAAAAGTGAATACCTGTTTAACACTTCCACACTAAACGTCATGAGAATTTAGGATTGTGATTAATAATTATAACCTGTAATTAATTTATTGGGTGCTTGTGTATTGTTGTAACCATGTTTGGAAGGAACTGCATAAGCAGCTTGCTTTCTAACTTCTCTGCAGTCGAGAGCTATCAGCCTGTTTTGGGTACTGGTATGTGTCACTGAAGTCAGAAACTCACAAGAAAATAGATGTTACTTCATATTAATGTTCACAGGGTTGAGATCGTTTTGTATTTGGCCAGAAAAAGTATAGTAATATTCAGACCTCTCTGCATAGGCTGGTGGTAAATCTTGCCTTGAAAATGTCACAAATAATTTTCCAGTTTGACCATTTGAAAAGGCACAGCATTTAGGAGCTATTTTGAAGTGATTCATACATTTGCAAACACAGGTGAAGAGTAAGCAATTATATATGGGAGCTGCAAATCTGTGCCACGTTCAATACAATTCCCAGTAACATTACTACACTGAAGATATGTGCAATTTGTTTTCTCCCAAAGTAGTACAGACTAAGGTTCTTTGCTGTAGAGACAAAAAGAAATACATGTGGAAAAATTTGTAATCAGACACTAACATTAAAACACACAACTATTTTGAAGACAATTAACAGATATAATATGTGCAGAAATTCCCACGGTCCCAGACAAATTACAGTTTAGTGACACACTCTTGCCTAGATAGTTTCAGTACTTTCTGTTGACAAGTGAACGGATTTGAAATGGGTCGCTTCTGCAGTGGGAATTGTGGGTATGATAGTACATAAGTACCATTTATTATGACTGTTTTGTATACATATATAATTGTCTATTTAATTATTTTAATAAGCAGCAAAATAATACTTTCTCACAGCAACTTAATAGGTTTGATAACATTACTAGTGTCTGGATGAGCATAGTCAAATAGAATGATGATGATTATGAATTCAAAATCTAGACAATATTCTGTGACTAAAGTGAATAAGAAAAAGAAAAAGCACACTGAATTGGTGATTTGAGCTGTTGTGAGCAACTTTGTCAACAAACTATTTATGCTATAGATGAAAACTAAATTCCTCCTTATATTTTGAGCAATCATTTAGAAATATTTTTTATTAATACCTCACTTATTATTCTTACAAGATCATTATTAATGCATATATACAATTAAAGTAAATAAAATTGTTTGTTATTACAAATGAGAATAATCCATACTTTCACTAGTAGATCATTAATTATAATTTCTTCCTTTAGTTCATTAGAATATCATATTAAGAAAATATGAGAGTTTTAGAATATTAATTTACTTGTATTTATGATTTAGTTATGTATAATTTATCAATTCCTTACTTATATGAAAAGATATTCCCCGGGATTCATGAAGCTCGGTGCAAGGCCGGCGTAAGGTCTGCGCCGGCGGTGCAGTGAATAGCCGGCGCAGTAGCACCATATGCATATTAATGAGAGTGCACCGCAACCACAGACACGTGCGTAGTGTACGTGAGCGAGCCCAGGTAGGATGCGTCTGGAGGCGTGTCTAAGCCGGCATGAGGTGAGCAACCTAATGTGCTGACAGCCACGGTCCGCCCATAATAGTAATGGCAGCAGCCAGGTCCCGTGCAGAATGAAACGCACGTAGAGTATGCAACATAGTACCCGTCCCAAATAAACGGAGAAGCAAATACAAGCCACGAAGGCTTAAGTGTACCCATCCAAGGAGCAAAGGATACGCATAAGACCGTGTTTGTCCCGCAATGCACTGTCAGTGGTTACACTCAGAGAAGGTGTACAGCAGCATGTCAGCGCGCCGCACCGACATAGGAGCAGCGACTAAGGTCACCACCTATTCCACTCTGGGTGGGGCAGTCTCTATGGGCAGTTGTGTCCCGAAAAAACGTATTAAAAATGGCAAATGTGCTAAGATTGTAGGACATAATGATATCCCGTATGTAATGTAATGGTAGCATGAATTGGTTATTTCTGTAACTGAAATACCTAAATGTCACAAGAAACAGAATAAGCAAGCAAACTGCCACAACAATAAGCTTTTATTTAGGCAAACAAGTGAAGTTCTATGCTATATAGTGACCGTGTGTATGTGTCGGCCTGTAAAGTCAGATGTGAGTCCCGGAAATATCCCAGCTTGGAAACTGGAAAAGGTGGCAACCCAGTAGCGACATGGGCATGGTCACCAGGGTTACCAGCTGTCCCAATGTGCCATGGACAGTCCCTGATTGGACAGTTGTGTCCCTGCAACAATCGGCAAAATGGAAAATGACCTCACATCCCCTGCCAAAAATATTCCGCAATATACATGTAATAGTAGTATAAAACATAATACATTTGTATATGAAACACATACATGGCAGAAGAAAATGAATAAGGAACCTAAATGCTTACAGAATAAGCTTATAGTATGGCAAACAAGTGAAGTTCTGTCAACTGCACTTGCCGTGGGTATGTGTAGTCCTGCAAATTCCGAAGTTTCCTCATAACATGCCCCACTATGGGCATTGGAAAAGGTGCCAACCATAATGGTCACAAGCAGTAGTGAGAGTACATAGCCGGGTAGCTGTGTTGACATAACAACAGTAAGGAATCAAGATACCTTAAACACAGGCAAACATGTGCATAGCAACATATCCCACACCCAGCAACGTCTCTGTCGATACACTGGATGGCGTATGTTGAAGTGTAATATCCAGAAGCAGAACCCATGCATTCAGATGTAATACACAATAGCCTCATTGTACATGTCAGTCCCACCCATGTACACCTGTGCACCCTAACCCGCTAGCATCCGTGTGCAGCTATACACCCACACACAATGTGCATACCTGAAATGTGGTAAGATGTTTGTGTTAGGCAATGCCACGCGGGCAAATCACGCACCCACATGTCACCAACCCACCTCAGGTACAGATATGTAAATGGCTGCATGTGAATGTGTCTGCAGAATGTGTACATCCTGCATGTGGTATGTACCGTCGAAACCATATAGGTTTGCATACGACACGGTGCACATAACTGTACACATGTGGACAAGTCGGGTTGTTGAACCACCGCATCGATGATTAGCTATGCAGTGAAGTCGATCACATATAGCGGAACACGTGCCTACCAAACAGGACTTCCTAACAGGGTGCTACAGGCAAAGAAGGGGAAGGTGGGACATCACATGTGGACAGTAGCGCTGCGGACGGCCAAATACACACGGTCAAGGTAAGGACGGAACAACATGCATATGGCGGATGGATGTT